>NW_026729057.1:240000-246107 GCF_030272615.1 Cryptomeria japonica | reverse complement strand
CGTCGCGGGATAAGGGGTTGTCACTGGTAGTCGCCCCAAGCGCGTGCGATGCATGGACCATTCCCAGGCGGCCCTGAAGCCTCTTCCGTCTAGCCGTTGGGTCCTTCTCGCCGCATCCCTCGCCTCGCACCCCGATTGCTATGCGGTGAGGCTCCTCGGCCGCCTTGGAACTATCTGTGTATCGGACGCGTCGCGGGATAAGGGGTTGTCACTGGTAGTCGCCCCAAGCGCGTCCGATGCTTGGACCATTCCGAGGCGGCCCTGAAGCCTCTTCCGTCTAGCCGTTGGGTCCTTCTCGCCGCATCCCTCGCCTCGCACCCCGATTGCTATGCGGTGAGGCTCCTCGGCCGCCTTGGAACTATCTGTGTATCGGACGCGTCGCGGGATAAGGGGTTGTCACTGGTAGTCGCCCCAAGCGCGTCCGATGCTTGGACCATTCCGAGGCGGCCCTGAAGCCTCTTCCGTCTAGCCGTTGGGTCCTTCTCGCCGCATCCCTCGCCTCGCACCCCGATTGCTATGCGGTGAGGCTCCTCGGCCGCCTTGGAACTATCTGTGTATCGGACGCGTCGCGGGATAAGGGGTTGTCACTGGTAGTCGCCCCAAGCGCGTCCGATGCTTGGACCATTCCGAGGCGGCCCTGAAGCCTCTTCCGTCTAGCCGTTGGGTCCTTCTCGCCGCATCCCTCGCCTCGCACCCCGATTGCTATGCGGTGAGGCTCCTCGGCCGCCTTGGAACTATCTGTGTATCGGACGCATCGCGGGATAAGGGGTTGTCACTGGTAGTCGCCCCAAGCGCGTCCGATGCTTGGACCATTCCGAGGCGGCCCTGAAGCCTCTTCCGTCTAGCCGTTGGGTCCTTCTCGCCGCATCCCTCGCCTCGCACCCCGATTGCTATGCGGTGAGGCTCCTCGGCCGCCTTGGAACTATCTGTGTATCGGACGCGTCGCGGGATAAGGGGTTGTCACTGGTAGTCGCCCCAAGCGCGTCCGATGCTTGGACCATTCCGAGGCGGCCCTGAAGCCTCTTCCGTCTAGCCGTTGGGTCCTTCTCGCCGCATCCCTCGCCTCGCACCCCGATTGCTATGCGGTGAGGCTCCTCGGCCGCCTTGGAACTATCTGTGTATCGGACGCGTCGCGGGATAAGGGGTTGTCACTGGTAGTCGCCCCAAGCGCGTCCGATGCTTGGACCATTCCGAGGCGGACCTGAAGCCTCTTCCGTCTAGCCGTTGGGTCCTTCTCGCCGCATCCCTCGCCTCGCACCCCGATTGCTATGCGGTGAGGCTCCTCGGCCGCCTTGGAACTATCTGTGTATCGGACGCGTCGCGGGATAAGGGGTTGTCACTGGTAGTCGCCCCAAGCGCGTCCGATGCTTGGACCATTCCGAGGCGGCCCTGAAGCCTCTTCCGTCTAGCCGTTGGGTCCTTCTTGCCGCATCCCTCGCCTCGCACCCCGATTGCTATGCGGTGAGGCTCCTCGGCCGCCTTGGAACTATCTGTGTATCGGACGCGTCGCGGGATAAGGGGTTGTCACTGGTAGTCGCCCCAAGCGCGTCCGATGCTTGGACCATTCCGAGGCGGCCCTGAAGCCTCTTCCGTCTAGCCGTTGGGTCCTTCTCGCCGCATCCCTCGCCTCGCACCCCGATTGCTATGCGGTGAGGCTCCTCGGCCGCCTTGGAACTATCTGTGTATCGGACGCATCGCGGGATAAGGGGTTGTCACTGGTAGTCGCCCCAAGCGCGTCCGATGCTTGGACCATTCCGAGGCGGCCCTGAAGCCTCTTCCGTCTAGCCGTTGGGTCCTTCTCGCCGCATCCCTCGCCTCGCACCCCGATTGCTATGCGGTGAGGCTCCTCGGCCGCCTTGGAACTATCTGTGTATCGGACGCGTCGCGGGATAAGGGGTTGTCACTGGTAGTCGCCCCAAGCGCGTCCGATGCTTGGACCATTCCGAGGCGGACCTGAAGCCTCTTCCGTCTAGCCGTTGGGTCCTTCTCGCCGCATCCCTCGCCTCGCACCCCGATTGCTATGCGGTGAGGCTCCTCGGCCGCCTTGGAACTATCTGTGTATCGGACGCGTCGCGGGATAAGGGGTTGTCACTGGTAGTCGCCCCAAGCGCGTCCGATGCTTGGACCATTCCGAGGCGGCCCTGAAGCCTCTTCCGTCTAGCCGTTGGGTCCTTCTCGCCGCATCCCTCGCCTCGCACCCCGATTGCTATGCGGTGAGGCTCCTCGGCCGCCTTGGAACTATCTGTGTATCGGACGCGTCGCGGGATAAGGGGTTGTCACTGGTAGTCGCCCCAAGCGCGTCCGATGCTTGGACCATTCCGAGGCGGACCTGAAGCCTCTTCCCTCTAGCCGTTGGGGCTTTCTCGCCGCATCCCTCGCCTCGCACCCCGATTGCTATTCGGTGAGGCTCCTCGGCCGCCTTGGAACTATCTGTGTATCGGACGCATCGCGGGATAAGGGGTTGGCAGTGGTAGTCGCCCCAAGCGCGTCCGATGCTTGGACCATTCCGAGGCGGCCCTGCAGCCTCTTCCGTCTAGCCGTTGGGGCCATCTCGCTGCATCCCCCACCTCGCACCACGATTGCTATGCGGTGAGGCTCCTTGGCCGCCTCGGAACTATCTGTGTATCGGACGCATCGCGGGATAAGGGGTTGTCACTGGTAGTCGCCCCAAGCGCGTCCGATGCTTGGACTATTCCGAGGCGGCCCTGCAGCCTCTTCCGTCTAGCCGTTGGGGCCATCTCGCCGCATCCCCCAGCTCCTCGGCCGCCTCGGAACTATCTGTGTATCGGACGCATCGCGGGATAAGGGGTTGGCAGTGGTAGTCGCCCCAAGCGCGTTCGATGCTTGGACTATTCCGAGGCGGCCCCGCAGCCTCTTCCGTCTACCCTTTGGGGCCATCTCGCCGCATCCCTCGCCTCGCACCCCGATTGCTATGCGGTGAGGCTCCTCGGCCGCCTGGGAACTATCTTCGTATCGGATGCATCGCGGGATAAGGGGTTGTCACTGGTAGTCGCCCCAAGCGCGTCCGATGCTTGGACTATTCCGAGGCGGCCCTGTGGCCTCTTCCGTCTAGCCGTTGGGGCCATCTCGCCGCATCCCTCACCTCGCACCCCCATTGCTATGCGGTGAGGCTCCTCGGCCGCCTTGGAACTGTCTTCGTATCGGAAGCATCGCGGGATAAGGGGTTGTCACTGGTAGTCGCCCCAAGCGCGTCCGATGCTTGGACTATTCCGAGGCGGCCCTGCAGCCTCTTCCGTCTAGCCGTTGGGGCCATCTCGCCGCATCCCCCACCTCGCACCCGGATTGCTATGCGGTGAGGCTCCTCGGCCGCCTTGGAACTATCTTCGTATCGGACGCATCGCGGGATAAGGGGTTGTCACTGGTAGTCGCCCCAAGCGCGTCCGATGCTTGGACTATTCCGACGCGGCCCTGTGGCCTCTTCCGTCTAGCCGTTGGGGCCATCTCGCCGCATCCCCCACCTCGCACCCCGATTGCTATGCGGTGAGGCTCCTCGGCCGCCTTGGAACCATCTTCGTATCGGACGCATCGCGGGATGAGGGGTTGTCACTGGTAGTCGCCCCAAGCGCGTCCGATGCTTGGACCATTCCGAGGCGGCCCTGAAGCCTCTTCCGTCTAGCCGTTGGGGCCTTCCCGCCCCATCCCTCGCCTCGCACCCCCGATTGCTATGCGGTGAGGCTCCTCGGCCGCCTTGGAACCATCTGTGTATCGGACGCATCGCGGGATAAGGGGTTGGCACTGGTAGTCGCCCCAAGCGCGTCCGATGCTTGGAGCATTCCGAGGTGGCCCTGAAGCCTCTTCCGTCTAGCCGTTGGGGCCTTCCCGCCCCATCCCTCGCCTCGCACCCCGATTGATATGCGGTGAGGCTCCTCGGCCGCCTTGGAACTATCTGTGTATCGGACGCATCGCGGGATAAGGGGTTGGCACTGGTAGTCGTCCCAATCGCGTCCGATGCTTGGACCATTCCGAGGCGGCCCTGCAGCCTCTTCCGTTTAGCCGTCGGGGCCTTCCCGCCGCATCCCTCGCCTCGCATCCCGATTCCTATGCGGTGAGTCTTCTCGGCCGCCGCGGAACTATACCTGTTATTGCTACTGCATCCTTCGGCTGGTAACCTCCTCTGCCGCCTTGGAACGTTCTCTTTGTCGGACGCGTCGCGGGATAAGGGGTTGGCACTGGTAGTCGCCCCAAGCGCGCCCGATGCATAGACCGCTCCGAGTTGACCTTGCTTTCAGCCTCTCACATGCATAGACCTCTCTGAGTCGACCCTGCAGCCTCTCACGTTTAGCCTTTGGAATCTCGCCTCACAACATGATTGCTATCCTTGATGCATCCCTTGCCTCGAGCCCTGATTGCTTTCTTGGCTGCATCCCTCCTCTCCTCACAGCCCGGTTGTCATCACTGCTTCATCCGTCGCTTCATGCATTCTGGCTGCTGGGCCCTTCCCACCGCACACCTCGATTGCTATCTCTTCTGCATCACACACCCCGATTGCTATCTCTGCTACATCCCTCGGCTCTCACTTCTGCATCCTTCGCCTCCCACCTCGATTGCTATCAATGCTGCATCCGTAACCTCACACCCCGATTGCTATGCGGGGAGGCTCCTTGGCCGCCTTGGAAATTTCTGTGTGTCGGACGCACCGCGGGATAAGGGGTTGGCACTGGTAGTCGCCCCAAGTGCGCCCGATTCTTAGACCGCTTCGAGGTGACCTCGTAGCCTCTTTCGTCCAGGCTTCCTGCCTTCAACGCCCTTTTTACACCTCGATTGCTATGCGCGGGCTCGTTGGCGTCTATCACCTCTCTGCGAAGAGTGGCACGATGATTGTTGGGGTAAATCGTAGCAGTCCGATCTCTGGCCTTGGGCCATTGTGAGGGCTGATCGATTTCCTGTGCGCATCTCGTGTTCGCCCAGTAACAGACTCGACGACTTGTAATCGGTCTTGTTCCCGATTGTTCCTGGAGGTAGTCTTCGGAACTCTTGGATTTGACCTGTCACTCGAACTGTCCTCTTCCGAGGATGCTTGTGTGTGTGTGCTTGTGCCATTTCCTTGGCGGTATTAACGAGATATTAAAGAGCGGAGTGAGCGCCTCGCCCAGCTATGTTTGGGGCTCTCACTCCCTTACCCGGTGTGCGACCGCTTTGCACGTAGGTTGCGGAGCATCGCGACTCTTTCGATGTTTGGCGGTTGTCTTCCGGTGATGCGTTGGTCCCGAAGTGCACGTTACTAGCATTTCTGCCATTGTTCTCGATCTTTGGCACGTTCCTTCGTTGCAATTGGATATATATCTCCGTTTATACGCGCAGGCTTCTCCCGCCTATTCAGCGCTGTCCCACTCTCAGCACTCTCGTGGTCTCCTTGGCTTCTCTCTCCCGTGAGCGAGCTCTCTTCTCGAGTCTTTTCCATGTCCCATGGAGGTTGCCTTGCGAAATTCGGGCACACAAACGTGACCGGATAAGAGCGGAATTGCCTATGAGGAGAAGCTCACCTTAGGGAGCAGCAATGCCGAGTGTTTCGACAGAGGGTAGAGGGGGCGTTGTTTGGGCGGTTGCACAAAAGAGTGCTACGGTTGCACTGAAGGTTGCTTCTTCGTCTCCGACGAACTCTTCGAGGCAAAAAAGCTTGTATACGGGGTCGAGGTGGGACTGTTCGTGCGAGTTGCGCCACCAAAAGTGCGTAGGGGGCATATACCTGGGAAATGGATGTCTCTGAGTGGCCTTACTCGGTCGCGTGCACGGTGCATTCTCTAACGGCAGGACTGTCGCGAGCATGTGCGGTTCGGATGTTTTCGGGTAAAGGGTTCCGTACGGGATGTTCTTCCCAGGCTCCTGTGAACCGAGACTCTGCATCGTCGTGCTCCGGCTCCCGTGGGTGCTTCATGCCTCGTCGAGCTGTTTGTCGTGGACGATTAAGGCCGAGGCCTTCCTTCGAGAGGGGAATTGTTCAGGCTGGTCGAGGCGGGATTGTTCGTGCGGGGTGCACCACCAAAAGTGCGTAGGGGGCATATGCCTGGGAAATGGATGTCTCTGAGTGGCCTTACTCGGTCGCGTGCACGGTGCACACTCTCACGGCATGACTGTCGCGAGCATCG
>NW_026729057.1:192500-230000 GCF_030272615.1 Cryptomeria japonica | reverse complement strand
GACGAGAACGCAAACGGGCAAAAGGTTTATTCAAATAGCATTGCGACGCCCGGCGAAAAACTAAAAAAGGGTGCAACACCGGGACTTCCCGGGAGGTCACCCATCCCAGTACTACTCCGGCCCAAGCGCGCTTAACTGCGGAGTTCTGATGGGATCCGGTGCACTAACGCTGGTATGATCGCACCCGTTATGAGCTTGTCGCAGTGTGTACTTAGCAAACCGCGACCCACGTGCGAATCCACCCCGGCCACCCACCCCCGTCGAGGTGCACACCCTCCCTCGCGAAGTGCGCCCCGTTCGCCAAGTGTGAGCCCTGCCCGGGTGCGCGCACCTTGCTAGGGCGTCGGGTGTGCACCCGGCCCGGCCTACGTGCGTGCACCTGGACGGGGCGTCGTGTGCGTGCAGTGTCCCGTCTGCAACGCGGTGCCCACACACCACCTCGGGCGCAACGACCTGCGCTCACATGTGGGCCGAGTGCACCTTGGTGCATGTTCGGGGCGCCTCGGGTGCACGCTCGATCTTGCCCCGGTGCACCAAGGCGCTCGGTTTGCCCCGGGTGCGCACTTGGTGCAAGGTGGGCACCCAAAATAGGGATCAAGCACCAAAACACAAGTTTCGGGATGCAAAATGGGACCCAAGGACCACAAATGCGTTCCAAGACCCATGATGGGTCCACGAGAACAAAAATGTGTTCCGAGACTTAATAAACAAATATTGGGTTTTAGGAGAAGAAACATGCTCTGATGCCCAAAACGAGAATCGACCCCGAAAAGGCCACAGGCCAAAAGTGGGATGCGAGACAAAAAAAAATGGGACCCGAGGACCAAAATTGGGTTCCCAGGTCGAAGACAGGGCAACCGGACAAGAAACGACCTCTAAGGCTCGAAATGAGTCCCGACGACTAAAACTTGACAAGAAGCACCCATCAGGCACCCAACTCGACACCCATGGGATGCCGACCCACCCGGGCTTCCACCTAGCACACCTTGGCACCCACCCACCCTCGCACCCAACCTCGCACCCAACTTAGCACCTTTGAACCCACATTGGCACTCACCCTGACCCTGGCACCTTGGAACCCACATTGGCACTCACCTTGACCCTGGCACCCACCTTTGCACTCACCTTGGGACCCACCCTGGCTCCCACCTCGGCACCCACCCAGACACCCACCTTGGTTCCTTGGCACCCACCTTGGATCCTTGGCACCCACCCCGACACCCACCTTGGCACGCAACTTGGCTACTTGCCACCCACCTTGGCTCCTTGACGCCCACCCCGACAACCACCCCGTGACCTACCCTGGCTAGGGTTGGTGCACACCCACCCTGGTGCCCACCTTGGCACCCACCCCATGACCCACCTTGGCACGCACCTTAGTACCCACCCCGTTACCCACCCTAGGACCCACCCCGTGACCCACCTTGGCCAGGGTGGGTGCCTTGGTGCGCACAACTTGCCTGGGCTGCACACCAGGGCGGGCTCAAGATGGCACCCGCGTTCCGTTTTTTTCACTATCTTTCAAAACGGAAATTTTAAAATCTCGTTTTTTTTTTTTTTTTGCCTTTTCTGGAAATTAGTGAAGGCAGCGCATCAAAGGTGCGCAATGCTGGTGCGAACCCGGGAGCGCTCCGATGTGTGCTCCAAGGTGCGGCGTGCACGAAGTCCGAGCCCGGCTTGCCCCGGGTGCGCACCTCGCGTGCACCTTCGCCGGGGTGAGCACCTTGGCTGGGTTGCGCGCCCTGGTGCGCACCAAGGAGCGCTCTGAAGTGTGCTCCAAGGTGCGGCGTGCACGAAGTCGGAGCTCGGTTTGCCCCGGGTGTGCACCTCGGGTGCGCACCTCGCGTGCACCTTCGCTGCGGTGGGCACCTTGGCTGGGTTGCGCGCCTTGGTGGGCACCATGCAGTGCACGAAGTCGGAGCCCGGTTTGCCCCGGGCGCGCACCTCCGCCAGGGTGGGCACCTTGGTGCGCACAACTTGCCTGGGCTGCGCACCAGGAAGGGCTCAAGATGGCACCCGCGTTCCGTTTTTTTCACTATCTTTCAGAACGGAAATTTTAAAATATCATTTTTTTTTGCCTTTTCTGGAAATTAGTGAAGGCAGCGCATCAAAGGTGCGCAACGCTGGTGCGAACCTGGGAGCGCTCCGATGTGTGCTCCAAGGTGCGGCGTGCACGAAGTCGGAGCCCGGTTTGCCCCGGGTGCGCCCTGGTGGGCACCATGGTGCGCACCAAGGAGCGCTCCGAAGTGTGCTCCAAGGTGCGGCCTGCACGAAGTCGGAGCCCGGTTTGCCCCGGGCGTGCACCGCGGGTGGGCACCTTGGTGCGCATGCCTTGCCTGGGCTGCGCACCAGGGCGGGCTCAAGATGGCACCCGCGTTCCGTTTTTTTCACTATCTTTCAAAACGGAAATTTTAAAATCTCATTTTTTTTTGCCTTTTCTGGAAATTAGTGAAGGCAGCGCATCAAAGGTGCGCACCTCGCTGCCCACCACGGTGCGCAACGCCGGTGGGCACCCGGGAGTGCTTCGAAGTGTGCTCCAAGGTGCTGCGTGCACGTTGTCGGAGCCCGGTTTGCCCCGGGTGCGCACCTCGCGTGCACCTTCGTCGGGGTGGGCACCTTGGCTGGGTTTGCCCCGGCTGCGCTCCGAAGCGGGGTTATTGGAGCGCCGCCTCTTTTTTTGTCGGAGCGTTTGGTGGGGTTTCTCGCATTGGCTCTTCCCAGGCCCGGTTGCCACCCTGGCGCGCACGAAGTCGGAAGTAGGGTTAATTGCCCGGGTGCGCACCTTTGCCAGGGTGGGCACCTTACCTGGGCTGTGCACCAGGGCGGGCTCAAGATGGCACCCGCGTTCCGTTTTTTTCACTATCTTTCAAAACGGAAATTTTAAAATCTCCTCTTTTTTTTGCCTTTTCTGGAAATTAGTGAAGGCAGCGCATCAAAGGTGCGCACCTCGCTGCCCACCTTGGTGTGCTCTGAGGTGCGCACCCGGGAGCGCTACGAAGTGTGCTCCAAGGTGCGGCGTGCACGTTGTCGGAGCCCGGTTTGCCCCGGGTGCGCACCTCGCCTGCACCTTGGCCGGGGTGGGCACCCTGGCTGGGTTTGCCCAGGGTGCGCTCCGAAGCGGGGTTACTGGAGCGCCCCCTCTTTTTTTGTCAGAGCGTTTGGTGGGGTTTCTCGCATTGGCTCTTCCCAGGCCCGGTTGTTGGGTGCGCTCCCACCCTGGCGCGCGCGAAGTTGGAAGTTGGGTTAATTGCCCGGGCGCGCACCTTCGCCAGGGTGGGCACCTTGGTGCGCACACCTTGGCTGGGCTGCGCACCAGGGCGGGCTCAAGATGGCACCAGCATTCCCTTTTTCTCACTATCTTTCAAAACGGAAATTTTAAAATCTCGTTTTTTTTTGCCTTTTATGGAAATTAGTGAAGGCATCGCATCAAAGGTGCGCACCTCGCTGCCCACCTTGGTGTGCTCCGAGGTGCCCACCACGGTGCGCTCCGAGGTGCCCACCACGGTGCGCAACGCCGGTGCGAACCCGGGAGCGCCCCGATGTGTGCTCCAAGGTGCGGCGTGCACGAAGCCGGACCCCGGTTTGCCCCGGGTGCGCACCTCGCGTGCACCTTGGTGCGCACACCTTGGCTGGGTTGCGCGGCCTGGTGGGCACCATGGTGCGCACCAAGGAGCGCTCCAAAGTGTGCTCCAAGGTGCGGCGTGCACGAAGTCCTAGCCCGGTTTGCCCCGGGTGCGCACCTTCGCCGCGGTGGGCACCATGGCGTGCACGAAGTCGGAGCCCGGTTTGCCCCGGGTGCGCACCTCGCGTGCACCTTCGCCGGGGTGGGCACCTCGGCTGGGTTGCGCGCCCTGGTGCGCACCAAGGAGCGCTCCGAAGTGTGCTCCAAGGTGCGGCGTGCACGAAGTCGGAGCCCGGTTTGCCCCGGGTGCGCACCTTCGCCGCGGTGGGCACCCTGGTGCGCACCATGGCGTGCACGAAGTCGGAGCCCGGTTTGCCCCGGGTGCGCACCTCGCGTGCACCTTCGGCGGGGTTGCGCGCCCTGGTGCGCACCAAGGAGCGCTCCGAAGTGTGCTCCAAGGTGCGGCGTGCACGAAGTCGGAGCCCGGTTTGCCCCGGGTGCGCACCTCGCGTGCACCTTCGGCGGGGTTGCGCGCCCTGGTGGGCACCATGGTGCGCACCAAGGAGCGCTCCGAAGTGTGCTCCAAGGTGCGGCGTGCACGAAGTCGGAGCCCGGTTTGCCCCGGGTGCGCACCTCGCGTGCACCTTCGCCGCGGTGGGCACCATGGCGTGCACGAAGTCGGAGCCCGGTTTGCCCCGGGTGCGCACCTCGCGTGCACCTTCGCCGGGGTGGGCACCTCGGCTGGGTTGCGCGCCCTGGTGCGCACCAAGGAGCGCTCCGAAGTGTGCTCCAAGGTGCGGCGTGCACGAAGTCGGAGCCCGGTTTGCCCCGGGTGCGCACCTCGCGTGCACCTTCGCCGCGGTGGGCACCATGGCGTGCACGAAGTCGGAGCCCGGTTTGCCCCGGGTGCGCACCCCGCGTGCACCTTCGCCGGGGTGGGCACCTCGGCTGGGTTGCGCGCCCTGGTGCGCACCAAGGAGCGCTCCGAAGTGTGCTCCAAGGTGCGGCGTGCACGAAGTCGGAGCCCGGTTTGCCCCGGGTGCGCACCTCGCGTGCACCTTCGCCGCGGTGGGCACCTTGGCTGGGTTGGGCACCATTGAGCGCTCCGAAGTGTGCTCCAAGGTGCGCACCATGGCCCTCCAAGGTGCGCAGCATGGCGTGCACGAAGTCGGAGCCCGGTTTGCCCCGGGTGCGCACCTCGCGTGCACCTTCGCCAGGGTGGGCACCTCGGTGCGCACACCTTCTCAATGTTTTCTTGCCTTTTCTGGAAATTGGTGAAGGCAGCGCATCAAAGGTGCGCACCTCGGTGTGCTCCGAGGTGCGAACCCGAGAGCGCTCCGAGGTGCCCACGAAGTCGAAAGTCGGGTTAATTGCATTGTTTTCCCCGGGTGCGCTCCGAGGTGCGCAACATCGGTGCGCACCAAGGAGGGCTCCGAAGTGTGCTCCAAGGTGCGCACGATTCGGAGCTCGGTTTGCCCGGGGTGCGCACACCTTGGCTGGGTTGCGCACCCTTTGTGCGCTCCAAGGTGCGCACGAAGTCGGAGCTCGGTTTGCCCCGGGTGCGCACCTTCGCCAGGGTGCGCACCTTGATGCGCACGCCTTGGCTGGGCTGCGCACCTTGGTGGGCGCCATGGTGCGCACCTTTCGTGCGCTCCAAGGTGCGCACGAAGTCGGAGCTCGGTTTGCCCCGGGTGCGCACCTTGGTGGGCGCCATGGTGCACTCCGAGGTGCCCAAGATTGGTGCGCACCAAGGAGCGCTCCGAAGTGCGCTCCAAGGTGCGCAGGTGCGCGCGAAGTCGAAAGTTGGGTTAATTGTCCGGTTTGCCTCGGGTGCGCACCTTGCGTGCACCTTCGCCAGGGTGGGCGCCTTGGTGCGCACACCTTGGCTGGGCTGCGCACCCGGGCGCGCACACCTTGGCACCCGCGTTTCCTTCATTTTAAATTTTTTTTTTTTACAATCTCTCAAGTGGGAAATTCTATAATCTCAACTTTTTTTGCCTTTTCAGGAAACTTTTGAATGGAGCGCATCATTGGTGCGCTCCGAAGTGTGCTCCAAGGTGCGCACCTCTGGTGTGCTCCAAAGCTCTCTCCAGCTGCGTGCACCTGCCCCGGCCGCGCACCCGGCCCCGCCCAGCTTCGCTCACCTGTCCCGGGCGTCTGGTGCGGAACCTTAGAGTAAGAAACATCACCGTGCACCTTGGCCAACGTGCGCGACTCGACCGAGCGCGCACTGGCCGAGGTGCACACCGATTTCACCTGGGTGCGCGCGCAGCACCTCGGGCGCACCGGGGTGCGCGCACAACGCCCGGGTTGCACCGTGGCCTGTGTGCTCGGGGCGCCTCGGGTGCGCGCTCGGTGTCGCCCCCGCGCGCGCGGTAGTGCGGGCAGCGCACCCCGGCCCGGCCCGGCCCCGACGAGAACGCAAACGGGCAAAAGGTTTATTCAAATAGCATTGCGACGCCCGGCGAAAAACTAAGAAAGGGTGCAACACCGGGACTTCCCGGGAGGTCACCCATCCCAGTACTACTCCGGCCCAAGCGCGCTTAACTGCGGAGTTCTGATGGGATCCGGTGCACTAACGCTGGTATGATCGCACCCGTTATGAGCTTGTCGCAGTGTGTACTTAGCAAACCGCGACCCACGTGCGAATCCACCCCGGCCACCCACCCCCGTCGAGGTGCACACCCTCCCTCGCGAAGTGCGCCCCGTTCGCCAAGTGTGAGCCCTGCCCGGGTGCGCGCACCTTGCTAGGGCGTCGGGTGTGCACCCGGCCCGGCCTACGTGCGTGCACCTGGACGGGGCGTCGTGTGCGTGCAGTGTCCCGTCTGCAACGCGGTGCCCACACACCACCTCGGGCGCAACGACCTGCGCTCACATGTGGGCCGAGTGCACCTTGGTGCATGTTCGGGGCGCCTCGGGTGCACGCTCGATCTTGCCCCGGTGCACCAAGGCGCTCGGTTTGCCCCGGGTGCGCACTTGGTGCAAGGTGGGCACCCAAAATAGGGATCAAGCACCAAAACACAAGTTTCGGGATGCAAAATGGGACCCAAGGACCACAAATGCGTTCCAAGACCCATGATGGGTCCACGAGAACAAAAATGTGTTCCGAGACTTAATAAACAAATATTGGGTTTTAGGAGAAGAAACATGCTCTGATGCCCAAAACGAGAATCGACCCCGAAAAGGCCACAGGCCAAAAGTGGGATGCGAGACAAAAAAAAATGGGACCCGAGGACCAAAATTGGGTTCCCAGGTCGAAGACAGGGCAACCGGACAAGAAACGACCTCTAAGGCTCGAAATGAGTCCCGACGACTAAAACTTGACAAGAAGCACCCATCAGGCACCCAACTCGACACCCATGGGATGCCGACCCACCCGGGCTTCCACCTAGCACACCTTGGCACCCACCCACCCTCGCACCCAACCTCGCACCCAACTTAGCACCTTTGAACCCACATTGGCACTCACCCTGACCCTGGCACCTTGGAACCCACATTGGCACTCACCTTGACCCTGGCACCCACCTTTGCACTCACCTTGGGACCCACCCTGGCTCCCACCTCGGCACCCACCCAGACACCCACCTTGGTTCCTTGGCACCCACCTTGGATCCTTGGCACCCACCCCGACACCCACCTTGGCACGCAACTTGGCTACTTGCCACCCACCTTGGCTCCTTGACGCCCACCCCGACAACCACCCCGTGACCTACCCTGGCTAGGGTTGGTGCACACCCACCCTGGTGCCCACCTTGGCACCCACCCCATGACCCACCTTGGCACGCACCTTAGTACCCACCCCGTTACCCACCCTAGGACCCACCCCGTGACCCACCTTGGCCAGGGTGGGTGCCTTGGTGCGCACAACTTGCCTGGGCTGCACACCAGGGCGGGCTCAAGATGGCACCCGCGTTCCGTTTTTTTCACTATCTTTCAAAACGGAAATTTTAAAATCTCGTTTTTTTTTTTTTTTTGCCTTTTCTGGAAATTAGTGAAGGCAGCGCATCAAAGGTGCGCAATGCTGGTGCGAACCCGGGAGCGCTCCGATGTGTGCTCCAAGGTGCGGCGTGCACGAAGTCCGAGCCCGGCTTGCCCCGGGTGCGCACCTCGCGTGCACCTTCGCCGGGGTGAGCACCTTGGCTAGGTTGCGCGCCCTGGTGCGCACCAAGGAGCGCTCTGAAGTGTGCTCCAAGGTGCGGCGTGCACGAAGTCGGAGCTCGGTTTGCCCCGGGTGTGCACCTCGGGTGCGCACCTCGCGTGCACCTTCGCTGCGGTGGGCACCTTGGCTGGGTTGCGCGCCTTGGTGGGCACCATGCAGTGCACGAAGTCGGAGCCCGGTTTGCCCCGGGCGCGCACCTCCGCCAGGGTGGGCACCTTGGTGCGCACAACTTGCCTGGGCTGCGCACCAGGAAGGGCTCAAGATGGCACCCGCGTTCCGTTTTTTTCACTATCTTTCAGAACGGAAATTTTAAAATATCGTTTTTTTTTGCCTTTTCTGGAAATTAGTGAAGGCAGCGCATCAAAGGTGCGCAACGCTGGTGCGAACCTGGGAGCGCTCCGATGTGTGCTCCAAGGTGCGGCGTGCACGAAGTCGGAGCCCGGTTTGCCCCGGGTGCGCCCTGGTGGGCACCATGGTGCGCACCAAGGAGCGCTCCGAAGTGTGCTCCAAGGTGCGGCCTGCACGAAGTCGGAGCCCGGTTTGCCCCGGGTGTGCACCGCGGGTGGGCACCTTGGTGCGCATGCCTTGCCTGGGCTGCGCACCAGGGCGGGCTCAAGATGGCACCCGCGTTCCGTTTTTTTCACTATCTTTCAAAACGGAAATTTTAAAATCTCATTTTTTTTTGCCTTTTCTGGAAATTAGTGAAGGCAGCGCATCAAAGGTGCGCACCTCGCTGCCCACCACGGTGCGCAACGCCGGTGGGCACCTGGGAGTGCTTCGAAGTGTGCTCCAAGGTGCTGCGTGCACGTTGTCGGAGCCCGGTTTGCCCCGGGTGCGCACCTCGCGTGCACCTTCGTCGGGGTGGGCACCTTGGCTGGGTTTGCCCCGGCTGCGCTCCGAAGCGGGGTTATTGGAGCGCCGCCTCTTTTTTTGTCGGAGCGTTTGGTGGGGTTTCTCGCATTGGCTCTTCCCAGGCCCGGTTGTTGGGTGCGCTCCCACCCTGGCGCGCGCGAAGTTGGAAGTTGGGTTAATTGCCCGGGCGCGCACCTTCGCCAGGGTGGGCACCTTGGTGCGCACACCTTGGCTGGGCTGCGCACCAGGGCGGGCTCAAGATGGCACCAGCATTCCCTTTTTCTCACTATCTTTCAAAACGGAAATTTTAAAATCTCGTTTTCTTTTGCCTTTTATGGAAATTAGTGAAGGCATCGCATCAAAGGTGCGCACCTCGCTGCCCACCTTGGTGTGCTCCGAGGTGCCCACCACGGTGCGCTCCGAGGTGCCCACCACGGTGCGCAACGCCGGTGCGAACCCGGGAGCGCCCCGATGTGTGCTCCAAGGTGCGGCGTGCACGAAGCCGGACCCCGGTTTGCCCCGGGTGCGCACCTCGCGTGCACCTTGGTGCGCACACCTTGGCTGGGTTGCGCGGCCTGGTGGGCACCATGGTGCGCACCAAGGAGCGCTCCAAAGTGTGCTCCAAGGTGCGGCGTGCACGAAGTCCTAGCCCGGTTTGCCCCGGGTGCGCACCTTCGCCGCGGTGGGCACCATGGCGTGCACGAAGTCGGAGCCCGGTTTGCCCCGGGTGCGCACCTCGCGTGCACCTTCGCCGGGGTGGGCACCTCGGCTGGGTTGCGCGCCCTGGTGCGCACCAAGGAGCGCTCCGAAGTGTGCTCCAAGGTGCGGCGTGCACGAAGTCGGAGCCCGGTTTGCCCCGGGTGCGCACCTTCGCCGCGGTGGGCACCCTGGTGCGCACCATGGCGTGCACGAAGTCGGAGCCCGGTTTGCCCCGGGTGCGCACCTCGCGTGCACCTTCGGCGGGGTTGCGCGCCCTGGTGCGCACCAAGGAGCGCTCCGAAGTGTGCTCCAAGGTGCGGCGTGCACGAAGTCGGAGCCCGGTTTGCCCCGGGTGCGCACCTCGCGTGCACCTTCGGCGGGGTTGCGCGCCCTGGTGGGCACCATGGTGCGCACCAAGGAGCGCTCCGAAGTGTGCTCCAAGGTGCGGCGTGCACGAAGTCGGAGCCCGGTTTGCCCCGGGTGCGCACCTCGCGTGCACCTTCGCCGCGGTGGGCACCATGGCGTGCACGAAGTCGGAGCCCGGTTTGCCCCGGGTGCGCACCTCGCGTGCACCTTCGCCGGGGTGGGCACCTCGGCTGGGTTGCGCGCCCTGGTGCGCACCAAGGAGCGCTCCGAAGTGTGCTCCAAGGTGCGGCGTGCACGAAGTCGGAGCCCGGTTTGCCCCGGGTGCGCACCTCGCGTGCACCTTCGCCGCGGTGGGCACCATGGCGTGCACGAAGTCGGAGCCCGGTTTGCCCCGGGTGCGCACCCCGCGTGCACCTTCGCCGGGGTGGGCACCTCGGCTGGGTTGCGCGCCCTGGTGCGCACCAAGGAGCGCTCCGAAGTGTGCTCCAAGGTGCGGCGTGCACGAAGTCGGAGCCCGGTTTGCCCCGGGTGCGCACCTCGCGTGCACCTTCGCCGCGGTGGGCACCTTGGCTGGGTTGGGCACCATTGAGCGCTCCGAAGTGTGCTCCAAGGTGCGCACCATGGCCCTCCAAGGTGCGCAGCATGGCGTGCACGAAGTCGGAGCCCGGTTTGCCCCGGGTGCGCACCTCGCGTGCACCTTCGCCAGGGTGGGCACCTCGGTGCGCACACCTTCTCAATGTTTTCTTGCCTTTTCTGGAAATTGGTGAAGGCAGCGCATCAAAGGTGCGCACCTCGGTGTGCTCCGAGGTGCGAACCCGAGAGCGCTCCGAGGTGCCCACGAAGTCGAAAGTCGGGTTAATTGCATTGTTTTCCCCGGGTGCGCTCCGAGGTGCGCAACATCGGTGCGCACCAAGGAGGGCTCCGAAGTGTGCTCCAAGGTGCGCACGATTCGGAGCTCGGTTTGCCCGGGGTGCGCACACCTTGGCTGGGTTGCGCACCCTTTGTGCGCTCCAAGGTGCGCACGAAGTCGGAGCTCGGTTTGCCCCGGGTGCGCACCTTCGCCAGGGTGCGCACCTTGATGCGCACGCCTTGGCTGGGCTGCGCACCTTGGTGGGCGCCATGGTGCGCACCTTTCGTGCGCTCCAAGGTGCGCACGAAGTCGGAGCTCGGTTTGCCCCGGGTGCGCACCTTGGTGGGCGCCATGGTGCACTCCGAGGTGCCCAAGATTGGTGCGCACCAAGGAGCGCTCCGAAGTGCGCTCCAAGGTGCGCAGGTGCGCGCGAAGTCGAAAGTTGGGTTAATTGTCCGGTTTGCCTCGGGTGCGCACCTTGCGTGCACCTTCGCCAGGGTGGGCGCCTTGGTGCGCACACCTTGGCTGGGCTGCGCACCCGGGCGCGCACACCTTGGCACCCGCGTTTCCTTCATTTTAAATTTTTTTTTTTTACAATCTCTCAAGTGGGAAATTCTATAATCTCAACTTTTTTTGCCTTTTCAGGAAACTTTTGAATGGAGCGCATCATTGGTGCGCTCCGAAGTGTGCTCCAAGGTGCGCACCTCTGGTGTGCTCCAAAGCTCTCTCCAGCTGCGTGCACCTGCCCCGGCCGCGCACCCGGCCCCGCCCAGCTTCGCTCACCTGTCCCGGGCGTCTGGTGCGGAACCTTAGAGTAAGAAACATCACCGTGCACCTTGGCCAACGTGCGCGACTCGACCGAGCGCGCACTGGCCGAGGTGCACACCGATTTCACCTGGGTGCGCGCGCAGCACCTCGGGCGCACCGGGGTGCGCGCACAACGCCCGGGTTGCACCGTGGCCTGTGTGCTCGGGGCGCCTCGGGTGCGCGCTCGGTGTCGCCCCCGCGCGCGCGGTAGTGCGGGCAGCGCACCCCGGCCCGGCCCGGCCCCGACGAGAACGCAAACGGGCAAAAGGTTTATTCAAATAGCATTGCGACGCCCGGCGAAAAACTAAGAAAGGGTGCAACACCGGGACTTCCCGGGAGGTCACCCATCCCAGTACTACTCCGGCCCAAGCGCGCTTAACTGCGGAGTTCTGATGGGATCCGGTGCACTAACGCTGGTATGATCGCACCCGTTATGAGCTTGTCGCAGTGTGTACTTAGCAAACCGCGACCCACGTGCGAATCCACCCCGGCCACCCACCCCCGTCGAGGTGCACACCCTCCCTCGCGAAGTGCGCCCCGTTCGCCAAGTGTGAGCCCTGCCCGGGTGCGCGCACCTTGCTAGGGCGTCGGGTGTGCACCCGGCCCGGCCTACGTGCGTGCACCTGGACGGGGCGTCGTGTGCGTGCAGTGTCCCGTCTGCAACGCGGTGCCCACACACCACCTCGGGCGCAACGACCTGCGCTCACATGTGGGCCGAGTGCACCTTGGTGCATGTTCGGGGCGCCTCGGGTGCACGCTCGATCTTGCCCCGGTGCACCAAGGCGCTCGGTTTGCCCCGGGTGCGCACTTGGTGCAAGGTGGGCACCCAAAATAGGGATCAAGCACCAAAACACAAGTTTCGGGATGCAAAATGGGACCCAAGGACCACAAATGCGTTCCAAGACCCATGATGGGTCCACGAGAACAAAAATGTGTTCCGAGACTTAATAAACAAATATTGGGTTTTAGGAGAAGAAACATGCTCTGATGCCCAAAACGAGAATCGACCCCGAAAAGGCCACAGGCCAAAAGTGGGATGCGAGACAAAAAAAAATGGGACCCGAGGACCAAAATTGGGTTCCCAGGTCGAAGACAGGGCAACCGGACAAGAAACGACCTCTAAGGCTCGAAATGAGTCCCGACGACTAAAACTTGACAAGAAGCACCCATCAGGCACCCAACTCGACACCCATGGGATGCCGACCCACCCGGGCTTCCACCTAGCACACCTTGGCACCCACCCACCCTCGCACCCAACCTCGCACCCAACTTAGCACCTTTGAACCCACATTGGCACTCACCCTGACCCTGGCACCTTGGAACCCACATTGGCACTCACCTTGACCCTGGCACCCACCTTTGCACTCACCTTGGGACCCACCCTGGCTCCCACCTCGGCACCCACCCAGACACCCACCTTGGTTCCTTGGCACCCACCTTGGATCCTTGGCACCCACCCCGACACCCACCTTGGCACGCAACTTGGCTACTTGCCACCCACCTTGGCTCCTTGACGCCCACCCCGACAACCACCCCGTGACCTACCCTGGCTAGGGTTGGTGCACACCCACCCTGGTGCCCACCTTGGCACCCACCCCATGACCCACCTTGGCACGCACCTTAGTACCCACCCCGTTACCCACCCTAGGACCCACCCCGTGACCCACCTTGGCCAGGGTGGGTGCCTTGGTGCGCACAACTTGCCTGGGCTGCACACCAGGGCGGGCTCAAGATGGCACCCGCGTTCCGTTTTTTTCACTATCTTTCAAAACGGAAATTTTAAAATCTCGTTTTTTTTTTTTTTTTGCCTTTTCTGGAAATTAGTGAAGGCAGCGCATCAAAGGTGCGCAATGCTGGTGCGAACCCGGGAGCGCTCCGATGTGTGCTCCAAGGTGCGGCGTGCACGAAGTCCGAGCCCGGCTTGCCCCGGGTGCGCACCTCGCGTGCACCTTCGCCGGGGTGAGCACCTTGGCTGGGTTGCGCGCCCTGGTGCGCACCAAGGAGCGCTCTGAAGTGTGCTCCAAGGTGCGGCGTGCACGAAGTCGGAGCTCGGTTTGCCCCGGGTGTGCACCTCGGGTGCGCACCTCGCGTGCACCTTCGCTGCGGTGGGCACCTTGGCTGGGTTGCGCGCCTTGGTGGGCACCATGCAGTGCACGAAGTCGGAGCCCGGTTTGCCCCGGGCGCGCACCTCCGCCAGGGTGGGCACCTTGGTGCGCACAACTTGCCTGGGCTGCGCACCAGGAAGGGCTCAAGATGGCACCCGCGTTCCGTTTTTTTCACTATCTTTCAGAACGGAAATTTTAAAATATCGTTTTTTTTTGCCTTTTCTGGAAATTAGTGAAGGCAGCGCATCAAAGGTGCGCAACGCTGGTGCGAACCTGGGAGCGCTCCGATGTGTGCTCCAAGGTGCGGCGTGCACGAAGTCGGAGCCCGGTTTGCCCCGGGTGCGCCCTGGTGGGCACCATGGTGCGCACCAAGGAGCGCTCCGAAGTGTGCTCCAAGGTGCGGCCTGCACGAAGTCGGAGCCCGGTTTGCCCCGGGTGTGCACCGCGGGTGGGCACCTTGGTGCGCATGCCTTGCCTGGGCTGCGCACCAGGGCGGGCTCAAGATGGCACCCGCGTTCCGTTTTTTTCACTATCTTTCAAAACGGAAATTTTAAAATCTCATTTTTTTTTGCCTTTTCTGGAAATTAGTGAAGGCAGCGCATCAAAGGTGCGCACCTCGCTGCCCACCACGGTGCGCAACGCCGGTGGGCACCCGGGAGTGCTTCGAAGTGTGCTCCAAGGTGCTGCGTGCACGTTGTCGGAGCCCGGTTTGCCCCGGGTGCGCACCTCGCGTGCACCTTCGTCGGGGTGGGCACCTTGGCTGGGTTTGCCCCGGCTGCGCTCCGAAGCGGGGTTATTGGAGCGCCGCCTCTTTTTTTGTCGGAGCGTTTGGTGGGGTTTCTCGCATTGGCTCTTCCCAGGCCCGGTTGCCACCCTGGCGCGCACGAAGTCGGAAGTAGGGTTAATTGCCCGGGTGCGCACCTTTGCCAGGGTGGGCACCTTACCTGGGCTGTGCACCAGGGCGGGCTCAAGATGGCACCCGCGTTCCGTTTTTTTCACTATCTTTCAAAACGGAAATTTTAAAATCTCCTCTTTTTTTTGCCTTTTCTGGAAATTAGTGAAGGCAGCGCATCAAAGGTGCGCACCTCGCTGCCCACCTTGGTGTGCTCTGAGGTGCGCACCCGGGAGCGCTACGAAGTGTGCTCCAAGGTGCGGCGTGCACGTTGTCGGAGCCCGGTTTGCCCCGGGTGCGCACCTCGCCTGCACCTTGGCCGGGGTGGGCACCCTGGCTGGGTTTGCCCAGGGTGCGCTCCGAAGCGGGGTTACTGGAGCGCCCCCTCTTTTTTTGTCAGAGCGTTTGGTGGGGTTTCTCGCATTGGCTCTTCCCAGGCCCGGTTGTTGGGTGCGCTCCCACCCTGGCGCGCGCGAAGTTGGAAGTTGGGTTAATTGCCCGGGCGCGCACCTTCGCCAGGGTGGGCACCTTGGTGCGCACACCTTGGCTGGGCTGCGCACCAGGGCGGGCTCAAGATGGCACCAGCATTCCCTTTTTCTCACTATCTTTCAAAACGGAAATTTTAAAATCTCGTTTTCTTTTGCCTTTTATGGAAATTAGTGAAGGCATCGCATCAAAGGTGCGCACCTCGCTGCCCACCTTGGTGTGCTCCGAGGTGCCCACCACGGTGCGCTCCGAGGTGCCCACCACGGTGCGCAACGCCGGTGCGAACCCGGGAGCGCCCCGATGTGTGCTCCAAGGTGCGGCGTGCACGAAGCCGGACCCCGGTTTGCCCCGGGTGCGCACCTCGCGTGCACCTTGGTGCGCACACCTTGGCTGGGTTGCGCGGCCTGGTGGGCACCATGGTGCGCACCAAGGAGCGCTCCGAAGTGTGCTCCAAGGTGCGGCGTGCACGAAGTCCTAGCCCGGTTTGCCCCGGGTGCGCACCTTCGCCGCGGTGGGCACCATGGCGTGCACGAAGTCGGAGCCCGGTTTGCCCCGGGTGCGCACCTCGCGTGCACCTTCGCCGGGGTGGGCACCTCGGCTGGGTTGCGCGCCCTGGTGCGCACCAAGGAGCGCTCCGAAGTGTGCTCCAAGGTGCGGCGTGCACGAAGTCGGAGCCCGGTTTGCCCCGGGTGCGCACCTTCGCCGCGGTGGGCACCCTGGTGCGCACCATGGCGTGCACGAAGTCGGAGCCCGGTTTGCCCCGGGTGCGCACCTCGCGTGCACCTTCGGCGGGGTTGCGCGCCCTGGTGCGCACCAAGGAGCGCTCCGAAGTGTGCTCCAAGGTGCGGCGTGCACGAAGTCGGAGCCCGGTTTGCCCCGGGTGCGCACCTCGCGTGCACCTTCGGCGGGGTTGCGCGCCCTGGTGGGCACCATGGTGCGCACCAAGGAGCGCTCCGAAGTGTGCTCCAAGGTGCGGCGTGCACGAAGTCGGAGCCCGGTTTGCCTCGGGTGCGCACCTCGCGTGCACCTTCGCCGCGGTGGGCACCATGGCGTGCACGAAGTCGGAGCCCGGTTTGCCCCGGGTGCGCACCTCGCGTGCACCTTCGCCGCGGTGGGCACCATGGCGTGCACGAAGTCGGAGCCCGGTTTGCCCCGGGTGCGCACCTCGCGTGCACCTTCGCTGGGGTGGGCACCTCGGCTGGGTTGCGCGCCCTGGTGCGCACCAAGGAGCGCTCCGAAGTGTGCTCCAAGGTGCGGCGTGCACGAAGTCGGAGCCCGGTTTGCCCCGGGTGCGCACCTCGCGTGCACCTTCGCCGCGGTGGGCACCATGGCGTGCACGAAGTCGGAGCCCGGTTTGCCCCGGGTGCGCACCCCGCGTGCACCTTCGCCGGGGTGGGCACCTCGGCTGGGTTGCGCGCCCTGGTGCGCACCAAGGAGCGCTCCGAAGTGTGCTCCAAGGTGCGGCGTGCACGAAGTCGGAGCCCGGTTTGCCCCGGGTGCGCACCTCGCGTGCACCTTCGCCGCGGTGGGCACCTTGGCTGGGTTGGGCACCATTGAGCGCTCCGAAGTGTGCTCCAAGGTGCGCACCATGGCCCTCCAAGGTGCGCAGCATGGCGTGCACGAAGTCGGAGCCCGGTTTGCCCCGGGTGCGCACCTCGCGTGCACCTTCGCCAGGGTGGGCACCTCGGTGCGCACACCTTCTCAATGTTTTCTTGCCTTTTCTGGAAATTGGTGAAGGCAGCGCATCAAAGGTGCGCACCTCGGTGTGCTCCGAGGTGCGAACCCGAGAGCGCTCCGAGGTGCCCACGAAGTCGAAAGTCGGGTTAATTGCATTGTTTTCCCCGGGTGCGCTCCGAGGTGCGCAACATCGGTGCGCACCAAGGAGGGCTCCGAAGTGTGCTCCAAGGTGCGCACGATTCGGAGCTCGGTTTGCCCGGGGTGCGCACACCTTGGCTGGGTTGCGCACCCTTTGTGCGCTCCAAGGTGCGCACGAAGTCGGAGCTCGGTTTGCCCCGGGTGCGCACCTTCGCCAGGGTGCGCACCTTGATGCGCACGCCTTGGCTGGGCTGCGCACCTTGGTGGGCGCCATGGTGCGCACCTTTCGTGCGCTCCAAGGTGCGCACGAAGTCGGAGCTCGGTTTGCCCCGGGTGCGCACCTTGGTGGGCGCCATGGTGCACTCCGAGGTGCCCAAGATTGGTGCGCACCAAGGAGCGCTCCGAAGTGCGCTCCAAGGTGCGCAGGTGCGCGCGAAGTCGAAAGTTGGGTTAATTGTCCGGTTTGCCTCGGGTGCGCACCTTGCGTGCACCTTCGCCAGGGTGGGCGCCTTGGTGCGCACACCTTGGCTGGGCTGCGCACCCGGGCGCGCACACCTTGGCACCCGCGTTTCCTTCATTTTAAATTTTTTTTTTTTACAATCTCTCAAGTGGGAAATTCTATAATCTCAACTTTTTTTGCCTTTTCAGGAAACTTTTGAATGGAGCGCATCATTGGTGCGCTCCGAAGTGTGCTCCAAGGTGCGCACCTCTGGTGTGCTCCAAAGCTCTCTCCAGCTGCGTGCACCTGCCCCGGCCGCGCACCCGGCCCCGCCCAGCTTCGCTCACCTGTCCCGGGCGTCTGGTGCGGAACCTTAGAGTAAGAAACATCACCGTGCACCTTGGCCAACGTGCGCGACTCGACCGAGCGCGCACTGGCCGAGGTGCACACCGATTTCACCTGGGTGCGCGCGCAGCACCTCGGGCGCACCGGGGTGCGCGCACAACGCCCGGGTTGCACCGTGGCCTGTGTGCTCGGGGCGCCTCGGGTGCGCGCTCGGTGTCGCCCCCGCGCGCGCGGTAGTGCGGGCAGCGCACCCCGGCCCGGCCCGGCCCCGACGAGAACGCAAACGGGCAAAAGGTTTATTCAAATAGCATTGCGACGCCCGGCGAAAAACTAAAAAAGGGTGCAACACCGGGACTTCCCGGGAGGTCACCCATCCCAGTACTACTCCGGCCCAAGCGCGCTTAACTGCGGAGTTCTGATGGGATCCGGTGCACTAACGCTGGTATGATCGCACCCGTTATGAGCTTGTCGCAGTGTGTACTTAGCAAACCGCGACCCACGTGCGAATCCACCCCGGCCACCCACCCCCGTCGAGGTGCACACCCTCCCTCGCGAAGTGCGCCCCGTTCGCCAAGTGTGAGCCCTGCCCGGGTGCGCGCACCTTGCTAGGGCGTCGGGTGTGCACCCGGCCCGGCCTACGTGCGTGCACCTGGACGGGGCGTCGTGTGCGTGCAGTGTCCCGTCTGCAACGCGGTGCCCACACACCACCTCGGGCGCAACGACCTGCGCTCACATGTGGGCCGAGTGCACCTTGGTGCATGTTCGGGGCGCCTCGGGTGCACGCTCGATCTTGCCCCGGTGCACCAAGGCGCTCGGTTTGCCCCGGGTGCGCACTTGGTGCAAGGTGGGCACCCAAAATAGGGATCAAGCACCAAAACACAAGTTTCGGGATGCAAAATGGGACCCAAGGACCACAAATGCGTTCCAAGACCCATGATGGGTCCACGAGAACAAAAATGTGTTCCGAGACTTAATAAACAAATATTGGGTTTTAGGAGAAGAAACATGCTCTGATGCCCAAAACGAGAATCGACCCCGAAAAGGCCACAGGCCAAAAGTGGGATGCGAGACAAAAAAAAATGGGACCCGAGGACCAAAATTGGGTTCCCAGGTCGAAGACAGGGCAACCGGACAAGAAACGACCTCTAAGGCTCGAAATGAGTCCCGACGACTAAAACTTGACAAGAAGCACCCATCAGGCACCCAACTCGACACCCATGGGATGCCGACCCACCCGGGCTTCCACCTAGCACACCTTGGCACCCACCCACCCTCGCACCCAACCTCGCACCCAACTTAGCACCTTTGAACCCACATTGGCACTCACCCTGACCCTGGCACCTTGGAACCCACATTGGCACTCACCTTGACCCTGGCACCCACCTTTGCACTCACCTTGGGACCCACCCTGGCTCCCACCTCGGCACCCACCCAGACACCCACCTTGGTTCCTTGGCACCCACCTTGGATCCTTGGCACCCACCCCGACACCCACCTTGGCACGCAACTTGGCTACTTGCCACCCACCTTGGCTCCTTGACGCCCACCCCGACAACCACCCCGTGACCTACCCTGGCTAGGGTTGGTGCACACCCACCCTGGTGCCCACCTTGGCACCCACCCCATGACCCACCTTGGCACGCACCTTAGTACCCACCCCGTTACCCACCCTAGGACCCACCCCGTGACCCACCTTGGCCAGGGTGGGTGCCTTGGTGCGCACAACTTGCCTGGGCTGCACACCAGGGCGGGCTCAAGATGGCACCCGCGTTCCGTTTTTTTCACTATCTTTCAAAACGGAAATTTTAAAATCTCGTTTTTTTTTTTTTTTTGCCTTTTCTGGAAATTAGTGAAGGCAGCGCATCAAAGGTGCGCAATGCTGGTGCGAACCCGGGAGCGCTCCGATGTGTGCTCCAAGGTGCGGCGTGCACGAAGTCCGAGCCCGGCTTGCCCCGGGTGCGCACCTCGCGTGCACCTTCGCCGGGGTGAGCACCTTGGCTGGGTTGCGCGCCCTGGTGCGCACCAAGGAGCGCTCTGAAGTGTGCTCCAAGGTGCGGCGTGCACGAAGTCGGAGCTCGGTTTGCCCCGGGTGTGCACCTCGGGTGCGCACCTCGCGTGCACCTTCGCTGCGGTGGGCACCTTGGCTGGGTTGCGCGCCTTGGTGGGCACCATGCAGTGCACGAAGTCGGAGCCCGGTTTGCCCCGGGCGCGCACCTCCGCCAGGGTGGGCACCTTGGTGCGCACAACTTGCCTGGGCTGCGCACCAGGAAGGGCTCAAGATGGCACCCGCGTTCCGTTTTTTTCACTATCTTTCAGAACGGAAATTTTAAAATATCGTTTTTTTTTGCCTTTTCTGGAAATTAGTGAAGGCAGCGCATCAAAGGTGCGCAACGCTGGTGCGAACCTGGGAGCGCTCCGATGTGTGCTCCAAGGTGCGGCGTGCACGAAGTCGGAGCCCGGTTTGCCCCGGGTGCGCCCTGGTGGGCACCATGGTGCGCACCAAGGAGCGCTCCGAAGTGTGCTCCAAGGTGCGGCCTGCACGAAGTCGGAGCCCGGTTTGCCCCGGGCGTGCACCGCGGGTGGGCACCTTGGTGCGCATGCCTTGCCTGGGCTGCGCACCAGGGCGGGCTCAAGATGGCACCCGCGTTCCGTTTTTTTCACTATCTTTCAAAACGGAAATTTTAAAATCTCATTTTTTTTTGCCTTTTCTGGAAATTAGTGAAGGCAGCGCATCAAAGGTGCGCACCTCGCTGCCCACCACGGTGCGCAACGCCGGTGGGCACCCGGGAGTGCTTCGAAGTGTGCTCCAAGGTGCTGCGTGCACGTTGTCGGAGCCCGGTTTGCCCCGGGTGCGCACCTCGCGTGCACCTTCGTCGGGGTGGGCACCTTGGCTGGGTTTGCCCCGGCTGCGCTCCGAAGCGGGGTTATTGGAGCGCCGCCTCTTTTTTTGTCGGAGCGTTTGGTGGGGTTTCTCGCATTGGCTCTTCCCAGGCCCGGTTGCCACCCTGGCGCGCACGAAGTCGGAAGTAGGGTTAATTGCCCGGGTGCGCACCTTTGCCAGGGTGGGCACCTTACCTGGGCTGTGCACCCGGGCGGGCTCAAGATGGCACCCGCGTTCCGTTTTTTTCACTATCTTTCAAAACGGAAATTTTAAAATCTCCTCTTTTTTTTGCCTTTTCTGGAAATTAGTGAAGGCAGCGCATCAAAGGTGCGCACCTCGCTGCCCACCTTGGTGTGCTCTGAGGTGCGCACCCGGGAGCGCTACGAAGTGTGCTCCAAGGTGCGGCGTGCACGTTGTCGGAGCCCGGTTTGCCCCGGGTGCGCACCTCGCCTGCACCTTGGCCGGGGTGGGCACCCTGGCTGGGTTTGCCCAGGGTGCGCTCCGAAGCGGGGTTACTGGAGCGCCCCCTCTTTTTTTGTCAGAGCGTTTGGTGGGGTTTCTCGCATTGGCTCTTCCCAGGCCCGGTTGTTGGGTGCGCTCCCACCCTGGCGCGCGCGAAGTTGGAAGTTGGGTTAATTGCCCGGGCGCGCACCTTCGCCAGGGTGGGCACCTTGGTGCGCACACCTTGGCTGGGCTGCGCACCAGGGCGGGCTCAAGATGGCACCAGCATTCCCTTTTTCTCACTATCTTTCAAAACGGAAATTTTAAAATCTCGTTTTCTTTTGCCTTTTATGGAAATTAGTGAAGGCATCGCATCAAAGGTGCGCACCTCGCTGCCCACCTTGGTGTGCTCCGAGGTGCCCACCACGGTGCGCTCCGAGGTGCCCACCACGGTGCGCAACGCCGGTGCGAACCCGGGAGCGCCCCGATGTGTGCTCCAAGGTGCGGCGTGCACGAAGCCGGACCCCGGTTTGCCCCGGGTGCGCACCTCGCGTGCACCTTGGTGCGCACACCTTGGCTGGGTTGCGCGGCCTGGTGGGCACCATGGTGCGCACCAAGGAGCGCTCCGAAGTGTGCTCCAAGGTGCGGCGTGCACGAAGTCCTAGCCCGGTTTGCCCCGGGTGCGCACCTTCGCCGCGGTGGGCACCATGGCGTGCACGAAGTCGGAGCCCGGTTTGCCCCGGGTGCGCACCTTCGCCGCGGTGGGCACCCTGGTGCGCACCATGGCGTGCACGAAGTCGGAGCCCGGTTTGCCCCGGGTGCGCACCTCGCGTGCACCTTCGGCGGGGTTGCGCGCCCTGGTGCGCACCAAGGAGCGCTCCGAAGTGTGCTCCAAGGTGCGGCGTGCACGAAGTCGGAGCCCGGTTTGCCCCGGGTGCGCACCTCGCGTGCACCTTCGGCGGGGTTGCGCGCCCTGGTGGGCACCATGGTGCGCACCAAGGAGCGCTCCGAAGTGTGCTCCAAGGTGCGGCGTGCACGAAGTCGGAGCCCGGTTTGCCCCGGGTGCGCACCTCGCGTGCACCTTCGCCGCGGTGGGCACCATGGCGTGCACGAAGTCGGAGCCCGGTTTGCCCCGGGTGCGCACCTCGCGTGCACCTTCGCCGGGGTGGGCACCTCGGCTGGGTTGCGCGCCCTGGTGCGCACCAAGGAGCGCTCCGAAGTGTGCTCCAAGGTGCGGCGTGCACGAAGTCGGAGCCCGGTTTGCCCCGGGTGCGCACCTCGCGTGCACCTTCGCCGCGGTGGGCACCATGGCGTGCACGAAGTCGGAGCCCGGTTTGCCTCGGGTGCGCACCCCGCGTGCACCTTCGCCGGGGTGGGCACCTCGGCTGGGTTGCGCGCCCTGGTGCGCACCAAGGAGCGCTCCGAAGTGTGCTCCAAGGTGCGGCGTGCACGAAGTCGGAGCCCGGTTTGCCCCGGGTGCGCACCTCGCGTGCACCTTCGCCGCGGTGGGCACCTTGGCTGGGTTGGGCACCATTGAGCGCTCCGAAGTGTGCTCCAAGGTGCGCACCATGGCCCTCCAAGGTGCGCAGCATGGCGTGCACGAAGTCGGAGCCCGGTTTGCCCCGGGTGCGCACCTCGCGTGCACCTTCGCCAGGGTGGGCACCTCGGTGCGCACACCTTCTCAATGTTTTCTTGCCTTTTCTGGAAATTGGTGAAGGCAGCGCATCAAAGGTGCGCACCTCGGTGTGCTCCGAGGTGCGAACCCGAGAGCGCTCCGAGGTGCCCACGAAGTCGAAAGTCGGGTTAATTGCATTGTTTTCCCCGGGTGCGCTCCGAGGTGCGCAACATCGGTGCGCACCAAGGAGGGCTCCGAAGTGTGCTCCAAGGTGCGCACGATTCGGAGCTCGGTTTGCCCGGGGTGCGCACACCTTGGCTGGGTTGCGCACCCTTTGTGCGCTCCAAGGTGCGCACGAAGTCGGAGCTCGGTTTGCCCCGGGTGCGCACCTTCGCCAGGGGGCGCACCTTGATGCGCACGCCTTGGCTGGGCTGCGCACCTTGGTGGGCGCCATGGTGCGCACCTTTCGTGCGCTCCAAGGTGCGCACGAAGTCGGAGCTCGGTTTGCCCCGGGTGCGCACCTTGGTGGGCGCCATGGTGCACTCCGAGGTGCCCAAGATTGGTGCGCAACAAGGAGCGCTCCGAAGTGCGCTCCAAGGTGCGCAGGTGCGCGCGAAGTCGAAAGTTGGGTTAATTGTCCGGTTTGCCTCGGGTGCGCACCTTGCGTGCACCTTCGCCAGGGTGGGCGCCTTGGTGCGCACACCTTGGCTGGGCTGCGCACCCGGGCGCGCACACCTTGGCACCCGCGTTTCCTTCATTTTAAATTTTTTTTTTTTACAATCTCTCAAGTGGGAAATTCTATAATCTCAACTTTTTTTGCCTTTTCAGGAAACTTTTGAATGGAGCGCATCATTGGTGCGCTCCGAAGTGTGCTCCAAGGTGCGCACCTCTGGTGTGCTCCAAAGCTCTCTCCAGCTGCGTGCACCTGCCCCGGCCGCGCACCCGGCCCCGCCCAGCTTCGCTCACCTGTCCCGGGCGTCTGGTGCGGAACCTTAGAGTAAGAAACATCACCGTGCACCTTGGCCAACGTGCGCGACTCGACCGAGCGCGCACTGGCCGAGGTGCACACCGATTTCACCTGGGTGCGCGCGCAGCACCTCGGGCGCACCGGGGTGCGCGCACAACGCCCGGGTTGCACCGTGGCCTGTGTGCTCGGGGCGCCTCGGGTGCGCGCTCGGTGTCGCCCCCGCGCGCGCGGTAGTGCGGGCAGCGCACCCCGGCCCGGCCCGGCCCCGACGAGAACGCAAACGGGCAAAAGGTTTATTCAAATAGCATTGCGACGCCCGGCGAAAAACTAAGAAAGGGTGCAACACCGGGACTTCCCGGGAGGTCACCCATCCTAGTACTACTCCGGCCCAAGCGCGCTTAACTGCGGAGTTCTGATGGGATCCGGTGCACTAACGCTGGTATGATCGCACCCGTTATGAGCTTGTCGCAGTGTGTACTTAGCAAACCGCGACCCACGTGCGAATCCACCCCGGCCACCCACCCCCGTCGAGGTGCACACCCTCCCTCGCGAAGTGCGCCCCGTTCGCCAAGTGTGAGCCCTGCCCGGGTGCGCGCACCTTGCTAGGGCGTCGGGTGTGCACCCGGCCCGGCCTACGTGCGTGCACCTGGACGGGGCGTCGTGTGCGTGCAGTGTCCCGTCTGCAACGCGGTGCCCACACACCACCTCGGGCGCAACGACCTGCGCTCACATGTGGGCCGAGTGCACCTTGGTGCATGTTCGGGGCGCCTCGGGTGCACGCTCGATCTTGCCCCGGTGCACCAAGGCGCTCGGTTTGCCCCGGGTGCGCACTTGGTGCAAGGTGGGCACCCAAAATAGGGATCAAGCACCAAAACACAAGTTTCGGGATGCAAAATGGGACCCAAGGACCACAAATGCGTTCCAAGACCCATGATGGGTCCACGAGAACAAAAATGTGTTCCGAGACTTAATAAACAAATATTGGGTTTTAGGAGAAGAAACATGCTCTGATGCCCAAAACGAGAATCGACCCCGAAAAGGCCACAGGCCAAAAGTGGGATGCGAGACAAAAAAAAATGGGACCCGAGGACCAAAATTGGGTTCCCAGGTCGAAGACAGGGCAACCGGACAAGAAACGACCTCTAAGGCTCGAAATGAGTCCCGACGACTAAAACTTGACAAGAAGCACCCATCAGGCACCCAACTCGACACCCATGGGATGCCGACCCACCCGGGCTTCCACCTAGCACACCTTGGCACCCACCCACCCTCGCACCCAACCTCGCACCCAACTTAGCACCTTTGAACCCACATTGGCACTCACCCTGACCCTGGCACCTTGGAACCCACATTGGCACTCACCTTGACCCTGGCACCCACCTTTGCACTCACCTTGGGACCCACCCTGGCTCCCACCTCGGCACCCACCCAGACACCCACCTTGGTTCCTTGGCACCCACCTTGGATCCTTGGCACCCACCCCGACACCCACCTTGGCACGCAACTTGGCTACTTGCCACCCACCTTGGCTCCTTGACGCCCACCCCGACAACCACCCCGTGACCTACCCTGGCTAGGGTTGGTGCACACCCACCCTGGTGCCCACCTTGGCACCCACCCCATGACCCACCTTGGCACGCACCTTAGTACCCACCCTGTTACCCACCCTAGGACCCACCCCGTGACCCACCTTGGCCAGGGTGGGTGCACCCACCCTGGTGCCCACCTTGGCACCCACCCATCCTAGCACCCAGCCTGTGACCGGGCTTGGAACCCAACCTTGCACCCGTCTTGGCCAGTGTGGGTGCGCACCCATCCTGGCACCCACGTTGTGACACACCCTTTAACCCACGCACCCTAGCAGCCACGTTGGCACCCACCTTGGAACACAACCTAGCAACTTGGCACCCACCCCGTGACCCACCTTGGCATCCACCATAGCAGTCGCCCACTTGGCACCCACCTTGGAACCCAAGTTGGCACCCACCTCGGCACCCACCTTGACACTTGTGGACCCACCTTGCCACTCACCCTAGCATCGACCCATCCTAGCACCCACCCTGGCACCTTTGCACCCTAGCACTCACCCATCCTAGCACCTAACCTGTGACCCACCTTGACACTCACCCTCGCACCCACCTTGGAACCCAACCTAGCACCCACCCACCCTGACACCAACCCTAGCACCTACCCACCCTTGCACCCACCCTGTGACCCATCTTGGCACCCACCCATCCTACCACTCAACCTATCACCCACCTTCTCACCCACCTTGGCATCCACCTTAGCACCCACCCACACTGGCACCTTGGCACCCACCTCGGGCAAGGTGGGTGCACACCCACCCTGACACCCAATTTAGAACCAACCGAGCATGTTACCCACCTTGGCACCCACATTGCAGCCCACCCTAGTACCCACCCTATGACCCACATTGGCATCCACACCCTAGCACCCAGGCACCTCGACACCCGCCTTGACACGCACCCTAGCACTAAACCTGTGACCCACCTTGGAACTCACCCTAGAACCCACCCACCCTGTGAACCACCTTGGCATCCACCTTAGCACCCACCCACCTTGGCACCCACTCTAGCACTCACCCATCCTAACACCCAACTTGTTACCCACCTTGGCACCCGCCCTCGCGTCCACCTTGAAACCCACCCTAGCACCCACCCACGCAGGAGCCCACCTTGGCACCCAACCTAACACCCACGCATCCTGGCACCCAACTTGTGACCCACCTTGGAACCCACCCTAGTACCCACCTTTGAACCCACTATATCACCAACCCACCTTGGCACCCACCCTATGACCCTCTTTGGAATCCACCCTAGCACGCACCCACCCTGGCACCCACCATGGAGCGCACCCTAGCACCCACCCACCTCGGCACGCACCTCAACACCCACCTTGGTGTGCGCACTGCGCCAACCTCTCAAAGACCCTATGTGGTGCGCTCCAAAGTGTACACCTTTGGTGCGCTCCAAGGTGCGCACCTTTGGTGCACACCGAGGTGCACACCAAAGTGTGCACCGAGGTGAGCACCAAAGTGCACTCCAAGGTGCACACCAAGGCGTGCACCTTTGGTGCGGTCAATGCAAACGAATTCGGAAGTTGGGGTCGATGTCCTAATCGCTGCTGCAGACTACACGTATGAGAATCGGACAAATAGCTTTATATAGGGGAGGTGTTGCGTTTGATGGGTCGACTCCCCTGGTTGTGTGCACTGCACCAACTTCAAAGACCCTGTCTTGTTTAAGAAGTCAAAAGTTGGGGTGGATGTCCTAATCATTGCTGCAGTCTACGCATGTATGAGAATCAGACAAATAGCTTATATAGGGGAGGTGTTGCATTCGGTGGGTTGACTCCCCTGGTTGTGCGCACTGCGCCAACCTCAAAGACCCCGCATAGCAGAAGAAGTCGGAAGTCGGATTTTGGTGAGCACCAAGGCGTGCACCTTTGGTGCGGTCAACGCAGACGAATTCAGAAGTTGGGGTGGATGTCCTAATCGTTGTTGCAGGCTACACATGTATGAGAATCAGACAAATAGCTTATATAGGGGAGGTGTTGGGTTTGATGGGTCAACTCCCTTGGTTGTGCGCATTACGCCAACCTCAAAGACCTTGTTTTCGTTAAGAAGTCAAAAGTTGGGGTCAATGTCCTAATGGCTCCTGTAGGCTACACATGTATGAGAATCGGACAAATAGCTTATATAGGGGAGGTGTTGGGTTTGATGGGTCGACTCCCCTGGTTGTGCGCATTACGTCAACCTCAAAGACCTTGTTTTCGTTAAGAAGTCAAAAGTTGGGGTCGATGTCCTAATTGCTCCTGTAGACTACACATGTATGAGAATCAGACAAATAGCTTATATAGGGGAGGTGTTGGGTTTGATGGGTTGACTCCCCTAGTTGTTCGCATTACACCAACCTCAAAGACCTTGTTTTCGTTTAGAAGCCGAAAGTTGGGGTCGATGTCCTAATTGCTCCTGCAGGCTACGCATGTATGAGAATCAGACAAATAGCTTATATAGGGGAGGTGTTGGGTTTGATGGGTCGACTCCCCTGGTTGTGCGCATTGCGCCAACCTCAAAGACCCTGCATTGCGGATGAAGTCGAAAGTCAGAGTTTGGTGTGCTACAAGGTGTGGTCGAAGGTGCTCACCTAGGTGTGCACCTTTGGAGCGCAGGAAAAGTGCCCTCCAAAAGTGCGCACCTTTGGAGTGCACAAAAGTGCCCTCCAAAAGTGCGCACCTTTGGAGCGCACAAAAGTGCCCTCCAAAAAGTGCCCTCCAAAAGTGCGCACCTTTGGAGCGCACAAAAGTGCCCTCCAAAAAGTGCCCTCCAAAAGTGCGCACCTTTGGAGTGCAGAAAAGTGCCCTCCAAAAAGTGCCCTCCAAAAGTGTGCACCTTTGGAGTGCACAAAAGTGCCCTCCAAAAGTGCGCACCTTTGGAGCGCAGAAAAGTGCCCTCCAAAAAGTGCCCTCCAAAAGTGCGCACCTTTGGAGCGCAGAAAAGTGCCCTCCAAAAAGTGCCCTCCAAAAGTGCGCACCTTTGGAGCGCAGAAAAGTGCCCTCCAAAAAGTGCCCTCCAAAAGTGCGCACCTTTGGAGCGCAGAAAAGTGCCCTCCAAAAAGTGCCCTCCAAAAGTGCGCACCTTTGGAGCGCACAAAAGTGCCCTCCAAAAAGTGCCCTCCAAAAGTGCGCACCTTTGGAGCGCACAAAAGTGCCCTCCAAAAGTGCGCACCTTTGGAGCGCACAAAAGTGCCCTCCAAAAGTGCGCACTTTTGGTGCGCACCAAGGCGCTGGTTCGGTCGTTGCAGGCGAGTTCGGAAGTTGGGGTCGATGTCCTGAGCGGAGGTGCAAACTACACAGGTGTCGGAATCGGACAAATAGCTTATATAGGGGAGGTGTATGCTTCGATGGGTCGACTCCCCAGGTTGAGCGCACCGCGCCAACCTCAAAGACCCTACGGTATGGATGAAGTCGGAAGTTGGGTCCGATGACCGATTCGATTAGTAGGTATGCTCATGAGGTCGGAATTTGGGTCCGATGACCTGCCATGTGCAGGAAGGCGAATGTTGGCACTGTGCGTTGCAAGGTGCACACCAAGGTGCTGGTGCGGTCTTTTTAGTCGAGTTCGGAAGTTGGGGTCGATGTCCTGATCGGAGGTGCAAGCTACACAGGTGTGGGAATCGGACAAATAGCTTATATAGGGGAGGTGTATGCTTCGTTGGGTCGACTCCCCGGGTTGAGCGCACCGCGCCAACCTCAAAGACCCTACGGTATGGATGAAGTCGGAAGTTGGGTCCGATGACCGATTCGATATGTAGGCATACTCGCGAGGTCGGAATTTGGGTCCGATGACCTGCCATGTGCAGGAAGGCGAATGTTGGCACTGTGCGTTGCAAGGTGCGCACCAAGGCGCTGGTTCGGTCGTTGCAGGCGAGTTCGGAAGTTGGGGTCGATGTCCTGATCGGAGGTGCAAACTACACAGGTGTGGGAATCGGACAAATAGCTTATATAGGGGAGGTGTATGCTTCGTTGGGTCGACTCCCCGGGTTGAGCGCACCGCGCCAACCTCAAAGACCCTACGGTATGGATGAAGTCGGAAGTTGTGTCCGATGACCGATTCGATATGTAGGCATACTCGCGAGGTCGGAATTTGGGTCCGATGACCTGCCATGTGCAGGAAGGCGAATGTTGGGACTGTGCGTCGCAAGGTGCGCACCAAGGCGCTGGTGCCGTCGTTGCAGTCGAGTTCGGAAGTTGGGGTCGATGTCCTGGTCAGAGGTGCAAACTACACAGGTGTGGGAATCGGACAAATAGCTTATATAGGGGAGGTGTATGCTTCGATGGGTCGACTCCCCGGGTTGAGCGCACCGCGCCAACCTCAAAGACCCTACAGTATGGATGAAGTCGGAAGTTGGGTCCGATGACCGATTCGATACGTAGGCATATTGGCGAGGTCTGAATTTGTGTCCGATGACCTGCCATGCGCAGGAAGGCGGAATTTGGGTCCGATGACCGAGTTGATGGCGTGCCATGCGCAGAAAGGCGGAATTTGGGTCCGATGACCGAGTTGATGTTGATGGCCCGCCATGCACAGGAAGGCGGAATTTGGGTCCGATGACCGATTTGAAGGCGTGCCATGCGCAGAAAGGCGGAGTTTGGGTCCGATGACCGAGTTGATATTGATGGCCCGCCATGCGCAGGAAGGCGGAATTTGGGTCCGATGACCTGACATACGCATGGAGTCCGACTCGGGGGCCGATGTTCGATTCGATGACTTGCATTGTGGGTAAAGTCGGAAGTTGTGGTCTTTGACCCGATTCGATGACCAGACTTCGGCTGCTTGAGAATCGGACAAATAACTTATATAGGGGAGGTAGTGTTCTCGAGCATCCTCCCCCCGTGCCCGTTTATGTCGATTGATGCTGGTGCTCGACTGGTTGGAGCGCTCGGATGCAAAAATCTTGCACCAGGATTTATCGATTGTGATGGACACGGCAAGTCTCCTGATTGCTATGCAGGAGCTCATCGTGAATCTCTATGCGGCCTTGGTATGGACTCGACCTGCGGAATGGTTCGGCAATGGTAGTCGCTCCAACACGTCCTTGCAATGGCCACAGAGGTGATTCGACTAGAGCTCCAGTCTAGCTTTTGGGTTGCTTGGCGGACTGGTATAGCCGCGATCGAGTTCCGGCCATGAACGTTTTAGATAGCTCTTGGGCTTTCTGGGACGGAAGTCGGAAGTTTGGGCTGTTGTCCGATTTGATGACCATTCTTCGGATGTGTGAGAATCGGACAAATAACTTATATAGGGGACTGTGTTGTCTCACGCAGCCCCCTCCGTGCCCCTCTATCTCGACCGATGTTGGTGCTTGAAAGGGTTGGGATCGCTCGGATTTATAAACGTGCACCACCATTTGTCGAGTGTGAGGGACGCGGCAGGTCTCCTAAATGCTATACGGGCGCTCTCTGAGAATCTCTATCCGGCCTCGACACAGACTAGTCTTGCTGAATGGTTTGGCACTGGTAGTCGATCCAACACGTCGTTGTTGTGGCCGCCTAGGCGATTCGATTCGAGCCCCCGTCTAGCTTTTGGGTTGCTTGGCGGATTTTGCCCTATCCGCAAGTGAGCTCGGTCCCTAAACGTTCGAGAAACCCGATTGCTATGCGCCGACTCTCTTTCTTGCGAGCCTCCATCTAGCTTTTGGGTCTCTACGGAACGGAAGTCGGAATCTGGGACCGTTGTTTGATTCGACGAGGCAGACTACGGTTGTGCGAGAATCGGACAAATAACTTATATAGGGGAGGTGTTGACTGGAGCATTCTCCCCCGTGCCCCTCTAACTCGACCAATGCTGGCGCTCGAACGGTGGTAGCGCTCGGATTTTCGTTGAGCGCCAGCATTGGTCGATTTAGAGGGGCATGCGAGATTCCCGAATGCTATGCGAGGGCTCTAACGGAAATGTCTATTGGTTTCGGTATGGATGCAATTGCGAGTGGTTCGGCAAAGGTAGTCGTTCCGATGCGTCCATGTCGTGGCCAAATCGATAATTCGATTTGAGCCCTCGTATAGCATTTGGGTCTCTCGATGTGATTCCGCATTCCAGTCCCTTTGGGCACTGCTTGAGCCGCATCCCAGGGGGTTCCCTTCCCAATAATCTGCCTCGCAACCCGATTGCTATGCGGTGAGGCTCCTCGGCCGCCTCGGAACTATCTGTGTATCAGACGCATCGCGGGATAAGGGGTTGGCAACGGTAGTCGCCCCAAGCGCGTCCGATGCTTGGACCATTCCGAGGCGGCCCTGAAGCCTCTTCCGTCTAGCCGTTGGGTCCTTCTCGCCGCATCCCTTGCCTCGCACCCCGATTGCTATGCGGTGAGGCTCCTCGGCCGCCTTGGAACTATCTGTGTATCAGACGCATCGCGGGATAAGGGGTTGTCACTGGTAGTCGCCCCAAGCGCGTCCGATGCTTGGACCATTCCGAGGCGGCCCTGAAGCCTCTTCCGTCTAGCCGTTGGGTCCTTCTCGCCGCATCCCTCGACTCGCACCCCGATTGCTATGCGGTGAGGCTCCTCGGCCGCCTTGGAACTATCTGTGTATCGGACGCGTCGCGGGATAAGGGGTTGTCACTGGTAGTCGCCCCAAGCGCGTCCGATGCTTGGACCATTCCGAGGCGGCCCTGAAGCCTCTTCCGTCTAGCCGTTGGGTCCTTCTCGCCGCATCCCTCGCCCCGCACCCCGATTGCTATGCGGTGAGGCTCCTCGGCCGCCTTGGAACTATCTGTGTATCGGACGCGTCGCGGGATAAGGGGTTGTCACTGGTAGTCGCCCCAAGCGCGTGCGATGCATGGACCATTCCCAGGCGGCCCTGAAGCCTCTTCCGTCTAGCCGTTGGGTCCTTCTCGCCGCATCCCTCGCCTCGCACCCCGATTGCTATGCGGTGAGGCTCCTCGGCCGCCTTGGAACTATCTGTGTATCGGACGCGTCGCGGGATAAGGGGTTGTCACTGGTAGTCGCCCCAAGCGCGTCCGATGCTTGGACCATTCCGAGGCGGCCCTGAAGCCTCTTCCGTCTAGCCGTTGGGTCCTTCTCGCCGCATCCCTCGCCTCGCACCCCGATTGCTATGCGGTGAGGCTCCTCGGCCGCCTTGGAACTATCTGTGTATCGGACGCGTCGCGGGATAAGGGGTTGTCACTGGTAGTCGCCCCAAGCGCGTCCGATGCTTGGACCATTCCGAGGCGGCCCTGAAGCCTCTTCCGTCTAGCCGTTGGGTCCTTCTCGCCGCATCCCTCGCCTCGCACCCCGATTGCTATGCGGTGAGGCTCCTCGGCCGCCTTGGAACTATCTGTGTATCGGACGCGTCGCGGGATAAGGGGTTGTCACTGGTAGTCGCCCCAAGCGCGTCCGATGCTTGGACCATTCCGAGGCGGCCCTGAAGCCTCTTCCGTCTAGCCGTTGGGTCCTTCTCGCCGCATCCCTCGCCTCGCACCCCGATTGCTATGCGGTGAGGCTCCTCGGCCGCCTTGGAACTATCTGTGTATCGGACGCATCGCGGGATAAGGGGTTGTCACTGGTAGTCGCCCCAAGCGCGTCCGATGCTTGGACCATTCCGAGGCGGCCCTGAAGCCTCTTCCGTCTAGCCGTTGGGTCCTTCTCGCCGCATCCCTCGCCTCGCACCCCAATTGCTATGCGGTGAGGCTCCTCGGCCGCCTTGGAACTATCTGTGTATCGGACGCGTCGCGGGATAAGGGGTTGTCACTGGTAGTCGCCCCAAGCGCGTCCGATGCTTGGACCATTCCGAGGCGGCCCTGAAGCCTCTTCCGTCTAGCCGTTGGGTCCTTCTCGCCGCATCCCTCGCCTCGCACCCCGATTGCTATGCGGTGAGGCTCCTCGGCCGCCTTGGAACTATCTGTGTATCGGACGCGTCGCGGGATAAGGGGTTGTCACTGGTAGTCGCCCCAAGCGCGTCCGATGCTTGGACCATTCCGAGGCGGACCTGAAGCCTCTTCCGTCTAGCCGTTGGGTCCTTCTCGCCGCATCCCTCGCCTCGCACCCCGATTGCTATGCGGTGAGGCTCCTCGGCCGCCTTGGAACTATCTGTGTATCGGACGCGTCGCGGGATAAGGGGTTGTCACTGGTAGTCGCCCCAAGCGCGTCCGATGCTTGGACCATTCCGAGGCGGCCCTGAAGCCTCTTCCGTCTAGCCGTTGGGTCCTTCTTGCCGCATCCCTCGCCTCGCACCCCGATTGCTATGCGGTGAGGCTCCTCGGCCGCCTTGGAACTATCTGTGTATCGGACGCGTCGCGGGATAAGGGGTTGTCACTGGTAGTCGCCCCAAGCGCGTCCGATGCTTGGACCATTCCGAGGCGGCCCTGAAGCCTCTTCCGTCTAGCCGTTGGGTCCTTCTCGCCGCATCCCTCGCCTCGCACCCCGATTGCTATGCGGTGAGGCTCCTCGGCCGCCTTGGAACTATCTGTGTATCGGACGCATCGCGGGATAAGGGGTTGTCACTGGTAGTCGCCCCAAGCGCGTCCGATGCTTGGACCATTCCGAGGCGGCCCTGAAGCCTCTTCCGTCTAGCCGTTGGGTCCTTCTCGCCGCATCCCTCGCCTCGCACCCCGATTGCTATGCGGTGAGGCTCCTCGGCCGCCTTGGAACTATCTGTGTATCGGACGCGTCGCGGGATAAGGGGTTGTCACTGGTAGTCGCCCCAAGCGCGTCCGATGCTTGGACCATTCCGAGGCGGACCTGAAGCCTCTTCCGTCTAGCCGTTGGGTCCTTCTCGCCGCATCCCTCGCCTCGCACCCCGATTGCTATGCGGTGAGGCTCCTCGGCCGCCTTGGAACTATCTGTGTATCGGACGCGTCGCGGGATAAGGGGTTGTCACTGGTAGTCGCCCCAAGCGCGTCCGATGCTTGGACCATTCCGAGGCGGCCCTGAAGCCTCTTCCGTCTAGCCGTTGGGTCCTTCTCGCCGCATCCCTCGCCTCGCACCCCGATTGCTATGCGGTGAGGCTCCTCGGCCGCCTTGGAACTATCTGTGTATCGGACGCGTCGCGGGATAAGGGGTTGTCACTGGTAGTCGCCCCAAGCGCGTCCGATGCTTGGACCATTCCGAGGCGGACCTGAAGCCTCTTCCCTCTAGCCGTTGGGGCTTTCTCGCCGCATCCCTCGCCTCGCACCCCGATTGCTATTCGGTGAGGCTCCTCGGCCGCCTTGGAACTATCTGTGTATCGGACGCATCGCGGGATAAGGGGTTGGCAGTGGTAGTCGCCCCAAGCGCGTCCGATGCTTGGACCATTCCGAGGCGGCCCTGCAGCCTCTTCCGTCTAGCCGTTGGGGCCATCTCGCTGCATCCCCCACCTCGCACCACGATTGCTATGCGGTGAGGCTCCTTGGCCGCCTCGGAACTATCTGTGTATCGGACGCATCGCGGGATAAGGGGTTGTCACTGGTAGTCGCCCCAAGCGCGTCCGATGCTTGGACTATTCCGAGGCGGCCCTGCAGCCTCTTCCGTCTAGCCGTTGGGGCCATCTCGCCGCATCCCCCAGCTCCTCGGCCGCCTCGGAACTATCTGTGTATCGGACGCATCGCGGGATAAGGGGTTGGCAGTGGTAGTCGCCCCAAGCGCGTTCGATGCTTGGACTATTCCGAGGCGGCCCCGCAGCATCTTCCGTCTACCCTTTGGGGCCATCTCGCCGCATCCCTCGCCTCGCACCCCGATTGCTATGCGGTGAGGCTCCTCGGCCGCCTGGGAACTATCTTCGTATCGGATGCATCGCGGGATAAGGGGTTGTCACTGGTAGTCGCCCCAAGCGCGTCCGATGCTTGGACTATTCCGAGGCGGCCCTGTGGCCTCTTCCGTCTAGCCGTTGGGGCCATCTCGCCGCATCCCTCACCTCGCACCCCCATTGCTATGCGGTGAGGCTCCTCGGCCGCCTTGGAACTGTCTTCGTATCGGAAGCATCGCGGGATAAGGGGTTGTCACTGGTAGTCGCCCCAAGCGCGTCCGATGCTTGGACTATTCCGAGGCGGCCCTGCAGCCTCTTCCGTCTAGCCGTTGGGGCCATCTCGCCGCATCCCCCACCTCGCACCCGGATTGCTATGCGGTGAGGCTCCTCGGCCGCCTTGGAACTATCTTCGTATCGGACGCATCGCGGGATAAGGGGTTGTCACTGGTAGTCGCCCCAAGCGCGTCCGATGCTTGGACTATTCCGACGCGGCCCTGTGGCCTCTTCCGTCTAGCCGTTGGGGCCATCTCGCCGCATCCCCCACCTCGCACCCCGATTGCTATGCGGTGAGGCTCCTCGGCCGCCTTGGAACCATCTTCGTATCGGACGCATCGCGGGATGAGGGGTTGTCACTGGTAGTCGCCCCAAGCGCGTCCGATGCTTGGACCATTCCGAGGCGGCCCTGAAGCCTCTTCCGTCTAGCCGTTGGGGCCTTCCCGCCCCATCCCTCGCCTCGCACCCCCGATTGCTATGCGGTGAGGCTCCTCGGCCGCCTTGGAACCATCTGTGTATCGGACGCATCGCGGGATAAGGGGTTGGCACTGGTAGTCGCCCCAAGCGCGTCCGATGCTTGGAGCATTCCGAGGTGGCCCTGAAGCCTCTTCCGTCTAGCCGTTGGGGCCTTCCCGCCCCATCCCTCGCCTCGCACCCCGATTGATATGCGGTGAGGCTCCTCGGCCGCCTTGGAACTATCTGTGTATCGGACGCATCGCGGGATAAGGGGTTGGCACTGGTAGTCGTCCCAATCGCGTCCGATGCTTGGACCATTCCGAGGCGGCCCTGCAGCCTCTTCCGTTTAGCCGTCGGGGCCTTCCCGCCGCATCCCTCGCCTCGCATCCCGATTCCTATGCGGTGAGTCTTCTCGGCCGCCGCGGAACTATACCTATTATTGCTACTGCATCCTTCGGCTGGTAACCTCCTCTGCCGCCTTGGAACGTTCTCTTTGTCGGACGCGTCGCGGGATAAGGGGTTGGCACTGGTAGTCGCCCCAAGCGCGCCCGATGCATAGACCGCTCCGAGTTGACCTTGCTTTCAGCCTCTCACATGCATAGACCTCTCTGAGTCGACCCTGCAGCCTCTCACGTTTAGCCTTTGGAATCTCGCCTCACAACATGATTGCTATCCTTGATGCATCCCTTGCCTCGAGCCCTGATTGCTTTCTTGGCTGCATCCCTCCTCTCCTCACAGCCCGGTTGTCATCACTGCTTCATCCGTCGCTTCATGCATTCTGGCTGCTGGGCCCTTCCCACCGCACACCTCGATTGCTATCTCTTCTGCATCACACACCCCGATTGCTATCTCTGCTACATCCCTCGGCTCTCACTTCTGCATCCTTCGCCTCCCACCTCGATTGCTATCAATGCTGCATCCGTAACCTCACACCCCGATTGCTATGCGGGGAGGCTCCTTGGCCGCCTTGGAAATTTCTGTGTGTCGGACGCACCGCGGGATAAGGGGTTGGCACTGGTAGTCGCCCCAAGTGCGCCCGATTCTTAGACCGCTTCGAGGTGACCTCGTAGCCTCTTTCGTCCAGGCTTCCTGCCTTCAACGCCCTTTTTACACCTCGATTGCTATGCGCGGGCTCGTTGGCGTCTATCACCTCTCTGCGAAGAGTGGCACGATGATTGTTGGGGTAAATCGTAGCAGTCCGATCTCTGGCCTTGGGCCATTGTGAGGGCTGATCGATTTCCTGTGCGCATCTCGTGTTCGCCCAGTAACAGACTCGACGACTTGTAATCGGTCTTGTTCCCGATTGTTCCTGGAGGTAGTCTTCGGAACTCTTGGATTTGACCTGTCACTCGAACTGTCCTCTTCCGAGGATGCTTGTGTGTGTGTGCTTGTGCCATTTCCTTGGCGGTATTAACGAGATATTAAAGAGCGGAGTGAGCGCCTCGCCCAGCTATGTTTGGGGCTCTCACTCCCTTACCCGGTGTGCGACCGCTTTGCACGTAGGTTGCGGAGCATCGCGACTCTTTCGATGTTTGGCGGTTGTCTTCCGGTGATGCGTTGGTCCCGAAGTGCACGTTACTAGCATTTCTGCCATTGTTCTCGATCTTTGGCACGTTCCTTCGTTGCAATTGGATATATATCTCCGTTTATACGCGCAGGCTTCTCCCGCCTATTCAGCGCTGTCCCACTCTCAGCACTCTCGTGGTCTCCTTGGCTTCTCTCTCCCGTGAGCGAGCTCTCTTCTCGAGTCTTTTCCATGTCCCATGGAGGTTGCCTTGCGAAATTCGGGCACACAAACGTGACCGGATAAGAGCGGAATTGCCTATGAGGAGAAGCTCACCTTAGGGAGCAGCAATGCCGAGTGTTTCGACAGAGGGTAGAGGGGGCGTTGTTTGGGCGGTTGCACAAAAGAGTGCTACGGTTGCACTGAAGGTTGCTTCTTCGTCTCCGACGAACTCTTCGAGGCAAAAAAGCTTGTATACGGGGTCGAGGTGGGACTGTTCGTGCGAGTTGCGCCACCAAAAGTGCGTAGGGGGCATATACCTGGGAAATGGATGTCTCTGAGTGGCCTTACTCGGTCGCGTGCACGGTGCATTCTCTAACGGCAGGACTGTCGCGAGCATGTGCGGTTCGGATGTTTTCGGGTAAAGGGTTCCGTACGGGATGTTCTTCCCAGGCTCCTGTGAACCGAG
>NW_026729057.1:162500-182500 GCF_030272615.1 Cryptomeria japonica | reverse complement strand
GTGCGGAACCTTAGAGTAAGAAACATCACCGTGCACCTTGGCCAACGTGCGCGACTCGACCGAGCGCGCACTGGCCGAGGTGCACACCGATTTCACCTGGGTGCGCGCGCAGCACCTCGGGCGCACCGGGGTGCGCGCACAACGCCCGGGTTGCACCGTGGCCTGTGTGCTCGGGGCGCCTCGGGTGCGCGCTCGGTGTCGCCCCCCGCGCGCGCGGTAGTGCGGGCAGCGCACCCCGGCCCGGCCCGGCCCCGACGAGAACGCAAACGGGCAAAAGGTTTATTCAAATAGCATTGCGACGCCCGGCGAAAAACTAAAAAAGGGTGCAACACCGGGACTTCCCGGGAGGTCACCCATCCCAGTACTACTCCGGCCCAAGCGCGCTTAACTGCGGAGTTCTGATGGGATCCGGTGCACTAACGCTGGTATGATCGCACCCGTTATGAGCTTGTCGCAGTGTGTACTTAGCAAACCGCGACCCACGTGCGAATCCACCCCGGCCACCCACCCCCGTCGAGGTGCACACCCTCCCTCGCGAAGTGCGCCCCGTTCGCCAAGTGTGAGCCCTGCCCGGGTGCGCGCACCTTGCTAGGGCGTCGGGTGTGCACCCGGCCCGGCCTACGTGCGTGCACCTGGACGGGGCGTCGTGTGCGTGCAGTGTCCCGTCTGCAACGCGGTGCCCACACACCACCTCGGGCGCAACGACCTGCGCTCACATGTGGGCCGAGTGCACCTTGGTGCATGTTCGGGGCGCCTCGGGTGCACGCTCGATCTTGCCCCGGTGCACCAAGGCGCTCGGTTTGCCCCGGGTGCGCACTTGGTGCAAGGTGGGCACCCAAAATAGGGATCAAGCACCAAAACACAAGTTTCGGGATGCAAAATGGGACCCAAGGACCACAAATGCGTTCCAAGACCCATGATGGGTCCACGAGAACAAAAATGTGTTCCGAGACTTAATAAACAAATATTGGGTTTTAGGAGAAGAAACATGCTCTGATGCCCAAAACGAGAATCGACCCCGAAAAGGCCACAGGCCAAAAGTGGGATGCGAGACAAAAAAAAATGGGACCCGAGGACCAAAATTGGGTTCCCAGGTCGAAGACAGGGCAACCGGACAAGAAACGACCTCTAAGGCTCGAAATGAGTCCCGACGACTAAAACTTGACAAGAAGCACCCATCAGGCACCCAACTCGACACCCATGGGATGCCGACCCACCCGGGCTTCCACCTAGCACACCTTGGCACCCACCCACCCTCGCACCCAACCTCGCACCCAACTTAGCACCTTTGAACCCACATTGGCACTCACCCTGACCCTGGCACCTTGGAACCCACATTGGCACTCACCTTGACCCTGGCACCCACCTTTGCACTCACCTTGGGACCCACCCTGGCTCCCACCTCGGCACCCACCCAGACACCCACCTTGGTTCCTTGGCACCCACCTTGGATCCTTGGCACCCACCCCGACACCCACCTTGGCACGCAACTTGGCTACTTGCCACCCACCTTGGCTCCTTGACGCCCACCCCGACAACCACCCCGTGACCTACCCTGGCTAGGGTTGGTGCACACCCACCCTGGTGCCCACCTTGGCACCCACCCCATGACCCACCTTGGCACGCACCTTAGTACCCACCCCGTTACCCACCCTAGGACCCACCCCGTGACCCACCTTGGCCAGGGTGGGTGCCTTGGTGCGCACAACTTGCCTGGGCTGCACACCAGGGCGGGCTCAAGATGGCACCCGCGTTCCGTTTTTTTCACTATCTTTCAAAACGGAAATTTTAAAATCTCGTTTTTTTTTTTTTTTTGCCTTTTCTGGAAATTAGTGAAGGCAGCGCATCAAAGGTGCGCAATGCTGGTGCGAACCCGGGAGCGCTCCGATGTGTGCTCCAAGGTGCGGCGTGCACGAAGTCCGAGCCCGGCTTGCCCCGGGTGCGCACCTCGCGTGCACCTTCGCCGGGGTGAGCACCTTGGCTGGGTTGCGCGCCCTGGTGCGCACCAAGGAGCGCTCTGAAGTGTGCTCCAAGGTGCGGCGTGCACGAAGTCGGAGCTCGGTTTGCCCCGGGTGTGCACCTCGGGTGCGCACCTCGCGTGCACCTTCGCTGCGGTGGGCACCTTGGCTGGGTTGCGCGCCTTGGTGGGCACCATGCAGTGCACGAAGTCGGAGCCCGGTTTGCCCCGGGCGCGCACCTCCGCCAGGGTGGGCACCTTGGTGCGCACAACTTGCCTGGGCTGCGCACCAGGAAGGGCTCAAGATGGCACCCGCGTTCCGTTTTTTTCACTATCTTTCAGAACGGAAATTTTAAAATATCGTTTTTTTTTGCCTTTTCTGGAAATTAGTGAAGGCAGCGCATCAAAGGTGCGCAACGCTGGTGCGAACCTGGGAGCGCTCCGATGTGTGCTCCAAGGTGCGGCGTGCACGAAGTCGGAGCCCGGTTTGCCCCGGGTGCGCCCTGGTGGGCACCATGGTGCGCACCAAGGAGCGCTCCGAAGTGTGCTCCAAGGTGCGGCCTGCACGAAGTCGGAGCCCGGTTTGCCCCGGGTGTGCACCGCGGGTGGGCACCTTGGTGCGCATGCCTTGCCTGGGCTGCGCACCAGGGCGGGCTCAAGATGGCACCCGCGTTCCGTTTTTTTCACTATCTTTCAAAACGGAAATTTTAAAATCTCATTTTTTTTTGCCTTTTCTGGAAATTAGTGAAGGCAGCGCATCAAAGGTGCGCACCTCGCTGCCCACCACGGTGCGCAACGCCGGTGGGCACCCGGGAGTGCTTCGAAGTGTGCTCCAAGGTGCTGCGTGCACGTTGTCGGAGCCCGGTTTGCCCCGGGTGCGCACCTCGCGTGCACCTTCGTCGGGGTGGGCACCTTGGCTGGGTTTGCCCCGGCTGCGCTCCGAAGCGGGGTTATTGGAGCGCCGCCTCTTTTTTTGTCGGAGCGTTTGGTGGGGTTTCTCGCATTGGCTCTTCCCAGGCCCGGTTGCCACCCTGGCGCGCACGAAGTCGGAAGTAGGGTTAATTGCCCGGGTGCGCACCTTTGCCAGGGTGGGCACCTTACCTGGGCTGTGCACCCGGGCGGGCTCAAGATGGCACCCGCGTTCCGTTTTTTTCACTATCTTTCAAAACGGAAATTTTAAAATCTCCTCTTTTTTTTGCCTTTTCTGGAAATTAGTGAAGGCAGCGCATCAAAGGTGCGCACCTCGCTGCCCACCTTGGTGTGCTCTGAGGTGCGCACCCGGGAGCGCTACGAAGTGTGCTCCAAGGTGCGGCGTGCACGTTGTCGGAGCCCGGTTTGCCCCGGGTGCGCACCTCGCCTGCACCTTGGCCGGGGTGGGCACCCTGGCTGGGTTTGCCCAGGGTGCGCTCCGAAGCGGGGTTACTGGAGCGCCCCCTCTTTTTTTGTCAGAGCGTTTGGTGGGGTTTCTCGCATTGGCTCTTCCCAGGCCCGGTTGTTGGGTGCGCTCCCACCCTGGCGCGCGCGAAGTTGGAAGTTGGGTTAATTGCCCGGGCGCGCACCTTCGCCAGGGTGGGCACCTTGGTGCGCACACCTTGGCTGGGCTGCGCACCAGGGCGGGCTCAAGATGGCACCAGCATTCCCTTTTTCTCACTATCTTTCAAAACGGAAATTTTAAAATCTCGTTTTCTTTTGCCTTTTATGGAAATTAGTGAAGGCATCGCATCAAAGGTGCGCACCTCGCTGCCCACCTTGGTGTGCTCCGAGGTGCCCACCACGGTGCGCTCCGAGGTGCCCACCACGGTGCGCAACGCCGGTGCGAACCCGAGAGCGCCCCGATGTGTGCTCCAAGGTGCGGCGTGCACGAAGCCGGACCCCGGTTTGCCCCGGGTGCGCACCTCGCGTGCACCTTGGTGCGCACACCTTGGCTGGGTTGCGCGGCCTGGTGGGCACCATGGTGCGCACCAAGGAGCGCTCCGAAGTGTGCTCCAAGGTGCGGCGTGCACGAAGTCCTAGCCCGGTTTGCCCCGGGTGCGCACCTTCGCCGCGGTGGGCACCATGGCGTGCACGAAGTCGGAGCCCGGTTTGCCCCGGGTGCGCACCTCGCGTGCACCTTCGCCGGGGTGGGCACCTCGGCTGGGTTGCGCGCCCTGGTGCGCACCAAGGAGCGCTCCGAAGTGTGCTCCAAGGTGCGGCGTGCACGAAGTCGGAGCCCGGTTTGCCCCGGGTGCGCACCTTCGCCGCGGTGGGCACCCTGGTGCGCACCATGGCGTGCACGAAGTCGGAGCCCGGTTTGCCCCGGGTGCGCACCTCGCGTGCACCTTCGGCGGGGTTGCGCGCCCTGGTGCGCACCAAGGAGCGCTCCGAAGTGTGCTCCAAGGTGCGGCGTGCACGAAGTCGGAGCCCGGTTTGCCCCGGGTGCGCACCTCGCGTGCACCTTCGGCGGGGTTGCGCGCCCTGGTGGGCACCATGGTGCGCACCAAGGAGCGCTCCGAAGTGTGCTCCAAGGTGCGGCGTGCACGAAGTCGGAGCCCGGTTTGCCCCGGGTGCGCACCTCGCGTGCACCTTCGCCGCGGTGGGCACCATGGCGTGCACGAAGTCGGAGCCCGGTTTGCCCCGGGTGCGCACCTCGCGTGCACCTTCGCCGGGGTGGGCACCTCGGCTGGGTTGCGCGCCCTGGTGCGCACCAAGGAGCGCTCCGAAGTGTGCTCCAAGGTGCGGCGTGCACGAAGTCGGAGCCCGGTTTGCCCCGGGTGCGCACCTCGCGTGCACCTTCGCCGCGGTGGGCACCATGGCGTGCACGAAGTCGGAGCCCGGTTTGCCTCGGGTGCGCACCCCGCGTGCACCTTCGCCGGGGTGGGCACCTCGGCTGGGTTGCGCGCCCTGGTGCGCACCAAGGAGCGCTCCGAAGTGTGCTCCAAGGTGCGGCGTGCACAAAGTCGGAGCCCGGTTTGCCCCGGGTGCGCACCTCGCGTGCACCTTCGCCGCGGTGGGCACCTTGGCTGGGTTGGGCACCATTGAGCGCTCCGAAGTGTGCTCCAAGGTGCGCACCATGGCCCTCCAAGGTGCGCAGCATGGCGTGCACGAAGTCGGAGCCCGGTTTGCCCCGGGTGCGCACCTCGCGTGCACCTTCGCCAGGGTGGGCACCTCGGTGCGCACACCTTCTCAATGTTTTCTTGCCTTTTCTGGAAATTGGTGAAGGCAGCGCATCAAAGGTGCGCACCTCGGTGTGCTCCGAGGTGCGAACCCGAGAGCGCTCCGAGGTGCCCACGAAGTCGAAAGTCGGGTTAATTGCATTGTTTTCCCCGGGTGCGCTCCGAGGTGCGCAACATCGGTGCGCACCAAGGAGGGCTCCGAAGTGTGCTCCAAGGTGCGCACGATTCGGAGCTCGGTTTGCCCGGGGTGCGCACACCTTGGCTGGGTTGCGCACCCTTTGTGCGCTCCAAGGTGCGCACGAAGTCGGAGCTCGGTTTGCCCCGGGTGCGCACCTTCGCCAGGGTGCGCACCTTGATGCGCACGCCTTGGCTGGGCTGCGCACCTTGGTGGGCGCCATGGTGCGCACCTTTCGTGCGCTCCAAGGTGCGCACGAAGTCGGAGCTCGGTTTGCCCCGGGTGCGCACCTTGGTGGGCGCCATGGTGCACTCCGAGGTGCCCAAGATTGGTGCGCAACAAGGAGCGCTCCGAAGTGCGCTCCAAGGTGCGCAGGTGCGCGCGAAGTCGAAAGTTGGGTTAATTGTCCGGTTTGCCTCGGGTGCGCACCTTGCGTGCACCTTCGCCAGGGTGGGCGCCTTGGTGCGCACACCTTGGCTGGGCTGCGCACCCGGGCGCGCACACCTTGGCACCCGCGTTTCCTTCATTTTAAATTTTTTTTTTTTACAATCTCTCAAGTGGGAAATTCTATAATCTCAACTTTTTTTGCCTTTTCAGGAAACTTTTGAATGGAGCGCATCATTGGTGCGCTCCGAAGTGTGCTCCAAGGTGCGCACCTCTGGTGTGCTCCAAAGCTCTCTCCAGCTGCGTGCACCTGCCCCGGCCGCGCACCCGGCCCCGCCCAGCTTCGCTCACCTGTCCCGGGCGTCTGGTGCGGAACCTTAGAGTAAGAAACATCACCGTGCACCTTGGCCAACGTGCGCGACTCGACCGAGCGCGCACTGGCCGAGGTGCACACCGATTTCACCTGGGTGCGCGCGCAGCACCTCGGGCGCACCGGGGTGCGCGCACAACGCCCGGGTTGCACCGTGGCCTGTGTGCTCGGGGCGCCTCGGGTGCGCGCTCGGTGTCGCCCCCGCGCGCGCGGTAGTGCGGGCAGCGCACCCCGGCCCGGCCCGGCCCCGACGAGAACGCAAACGGGCAAAAGGTTTATTCAAATAGCATTGCGACGCCCGGCGAAAAACTAAGAAAGGGTGCAACACCGGGACTTCCCGGGAGGTCACCCATCCCAGTACTACTCCGGCCCAAGCGCGCTTAACTGCGGAGTTCTGATGGGATCCGGTGCACTAACGCTGGTATGATCGCACCCGTTATGAGCTTGTCGCAGTGTGTACTTAGCAAACCGCGACCCACGTGCGAATCCACCCCGGCCACCCACCCCCGTCGAGGTGCACACCCTCCCTCGCGAAGTGCGCCCCGTTCGCCAAGTGTGAGCCCTGCCCGGGTGCGCGCACCTTGCTAGGGCGTCGGGTGTGCACCCGGCCCGGCCTACGTGCGTGCACCTGGACGGGGCGTCGTGTGCGTGCAGTGTCCCGTCTGCAACGCGGTGCCCACACACCACCTCGGGCGCAACGACCTGCGCTCACATGTGGGCCGAGTGCACCTTGGTGCATGTTCGGGGCGCCTCGGGTGCACGCTCGATCTTGCCCCGGTGCACCAAGGCGCTCGGTTTGCCCCGGGTGCGCACTTGGTGCAAGGTGGGCACCCAAAATAGGGATCAAGCACCAAAACACAAGTTTCGGGATGCAAAATGGGACCCAAGGACCACAAATGCGTTCCAAGACCCATGATGGGTCCACGAGAACAAAAATGTGTTCCGAGACTTAATAAACAAATATTGGGTTTTAGGAGAAGAAACATGCTCTGATGCCCAAAACGAGAATCGACCCCGAAAAGGCCACAGGCCAAAAGTGGGATGCGAGACAAAAAAAAATGGGACCCGAGGACCAAAATTGGGTTCCCAGGTCGAAGACAGGGCAACCGGACAAGAAACGACCTCTAAGGCTCGAAATGAGTCCCGACGACTAAAACTTGACAAGAAGCACCCATCAGGCACCCAACTCGACACCCATGGGATGCCGACCCACCCGGGCTTCCACCTAGCACACCTTGGCACCCACCCACCCTCGCACCCAACCTCGCACCCAACTTAGCACCTTTGAACCCACATTGGCACTCACCCTGACCCTGGCACCTTGGAACCCACATTGGCACTCACCTTGACCCTGGCACCCACCTTTGCACTCACCTTGGGACCCACCCTGGCTCCCACCTCGGCACCCACCCAGACACCCACCTTGGTTCCTTGGCACCCACCTTGGATCCTTGGCACCCACCCCGACACCCACCTTGGCACGCAACTTGGCTACTTGCCACCCACCTTGGCTCCTTGACGCCCACCCCGACAACCACCCCGTGACCTACCCTGGCTAGGGTTGGTGCACACCCACCCTGGTGCCCACCTTGGCACCCACCCCATGACCCACCTTGGCACGCACCTTAGTACCCACCCTGTTACCCACCCTAGGACCCACCCCGTGACCCACCTTGGCCAGGGTGGGTGCACCCACCCTGGTGCCCACCTTGGCACCCACCCATCCTAGCACCCAGCCTGTGACCGGGCTTGGAACCCAACCTTGCACCCGTCTTGGCCAGTGTGGGTGCGCACCCATCCTGGCACCCACGTTGTGACACACCCTTTAACCCACGCACCCTAGCAGCCACGTTGGCACCCACCTTGGAACACAACCTAGCAACTTGGCACCCACCCCGTGACCCACCTTGGCATCCACCATAGCAGTCGCCCACTTGGCACCCACCTTGGAACCCAAGTTGGCACCCACCTCGGCACCCACCTTGACACTTGTGGACCCACCTTGCCACTCACCCTAGCATCGACCCATCCTAGCACCCACCCTGGCACCTTTGCACCCTAGCACTCACCCATCCTAGCACCTAACCTGTGACCCACCTTGACACTCACCCTCGCACCCACCTTGGAACCCAACCTAGCACCCACCCACCCTGACACCAACCCTAGCACCTACCCACCCTTGCACCCACCCTGTGACCCATCTTGGCACCCACCCATCCTACCACTCAACCTATCACCCACCTTCTCACCCACCTTGGCATCCACCTTAGCACCCACCCACACTGGCACCTTGGCACCCACCTCGGGCAAGGTGGGTGCACACCCACCCTGACACCCAATTTAGAACCAACCGAGCATGTTACCCACCTTGGCACCCACATTGCAGCCCACCCTAGTACCCACCCTATGACCCACATTGGCATCCACACCCTAGCACCCAGGCACCTCGACACCCGCCTTGACACGCACCCTAGCACTAAACCTGTGACCCACCTTGGAACTCACCCTAGAACCCACCCACCCTGTGAACCACCTTGGCATCCACCTTAGCACCCACCCACCTTGGCACCCACTCTAGCACTCACCCATCCTAACACCCAACTTGTTACCCACCTTGGCACCCGCCCTCGCGTCCACCTTGAAACCCACCCTAGCACCCACCCACGCAGGAGCCCACCTTGGCACCCAACCTAACACCCACGCATCCTGGCACCCAACTTGTGACCCACCTTGGAACCCACCCTAGTACCCACCTTTGAACCCACTATATCACCAACCCACCTTGGCACCCACCCTATGACCCTCTTTGGAATCCACCCTAGCACGCACCCACCCTGGCACCCACCATGGAGCGCACCCTAGCACCCACCCACCTCGGCACGCACCTCAACACCCACCTTGGTGTGCGCACTGCGCCAACCTCTCAAAGACCCTATGTGGTGCGCTCCAAAGTGTACACCTTTGGTGCGCTCCAAGGTGCGCACCTTTGGTGCACACCGAGGTGCACACCAAAGTGTGCACCGAGGTGAGCACCAAAGTGCACTCCAAGGTGCACACCAAGGCATGCACCTTTGGTGCGGTCAATGCAAACGAATTCGGAAGTTGGGGTCGATGTCCTAATCGCTGCTGCAGACTACACGTATGAGAATCGGACAAATAGCTTTATATAGGGGAGGTGTTGCGTTTGATGGGTCGACTCCCCTGGTTGTGTGCACTGCACCAACTTCAAAGACCCTGTCTTGTTTAAGAAGTCAAAAGTTGGGGTGGATGTCCTAATCATTGCTGCAGTCTACGCATGTATGAGAATCAGACAAATAGCTTATATAGGGGAGGTGTTGCATTCGGTGGGTTGACTCCCCTGGTTGTGCGCACTGCGCCAACCTCAAAGACCCCGCATAGCAGAAGAAGTCGGAAGTCGGATTTTGGTGAGCACCAAGGCGTGCACCTTTGGTGCGGTCAACGCAGACGAATTCAGAAGTTGGGGTGGATGTCCTAATCGTTGTTGCAGGCTACACATGTATGAGAATCAGACAAATAGCTTATATAGGGGAGGTGTTGGGTTTGATGGGTCAACTCCCTTGGTTGTGCGCATTACGCCAACCTCAAAGACCTTGTTTTCGTTAAGAAGTCAAAAGTTGGGGTCAATGTCCTAATGGCTCCTGTAGGCTACACATGTATGAGAATCGGACAAATAGCTTATATAGGGGAGGTGTTGGGTTTGATGGGTCGACTCCCCTGGTTGTGCGCATTACGTCAACCTCAAAGACCTTGTTTTCGTTAAGAAGTCAAAAGTTGGGGTCGATGTCCTAATTGCTCCTGTAGACTACACATGTATGAGAATCAGACAAATAGCTTATATAGGGGAGGTGTTGGGTTTGATGGGTTGACTCCCCTAGTTGTTCGCATTACACCAACCTCAAAGACCTTGTTTTCGTTTAGAAGCCGAAAGTTGGGGTCGATGTCCTAATTGCTCCTGCAGGCTACGCATGTATGAGAATCAGACAAATAGCTTATATAGGGGAGGTGTTGGGTTTGATGGGTCGACTCCCCTGGTTGTGCGCATTGCGCCAACCTCAAAGACCCTGCATTGCGGATGAAGTCGAAAGTCAGAGTTTGGTGTGCTACAAGGTGTGGTCGAAGGTGCTCACCTAGGTGTGCACCTTTGGAGCGCAGGAAAAGTGCCCTCCAAAAGTGCGCACCTTTGGAGTGCACAAAAGTGCCCTCCAAAAGTGCGCACCTTTGGAGCGCACAAAAGTGCCCTCCAAAAAGTGCCCTCCAAAAGTGCGCACCTTTGGAGCGCACAAAAGTGCCCTCCAAAAAGTGCCCTCCAAAAGTGCGCACCTTTGGAGTGCAGAAAAGTGCCCTCCAAAAAGTGCCCTCCAAAAGTGTGCACCTTTGGAGTGCACAAAAGTGCCCTCCAAAAGTGCGCACCTTTGGAGCGCAGAAAAGTGCCCTCCAAAAAGTGCCCTCCAAAAGTGCGCACCTTTGGAGCGCAGAAAAGTGCCCTCCAAAAAGTGCCCTCCAAAAGTGCGCACCTTTGGAGCGCAGAAAAGTGCCCTCCAAAAAGTGCCCTCCAAAAGTGCGCACCTTTGGAGCGCAGAAAAGTGCCCTCCAAAAAGTGCCCTCCAAAAGTGCGCACCTTTGGAGCGCACAAAAGTGCCCTCCAAAAAGTGCCCTCCAAAAGTGCGCACCTTTGGAGCGCACAAAAGTGCCCTCCAAAAGTGCGCACCTTTGGAGCGCACAAAAGTGCCCTCCAAAAGTGCGCACTTTTGGTGCGCACCAAGGCGCTGGTTCGGTCGTTGCAGGCGAGTTCGGAAGTTGGGGTCGATGTCCTGAGCGGAGGTGCAAACTACACAGGTGTCGGAATCGGACAAATAGCTTATATAGGGGAGGTGTATGCTTCGATGGGTCGACTCCCCAGGTTGAGCGCACCGCGCCAACCTCAAAGACCCTACGGTATGGATGAAGTCGGAAGTTGGGTCCGATGACCGATTCGATTAGTAGGTATGCTCATGAGGTCGGAATTTGGGTCCGATGACCTGCCATGTGCAGGAAGGCGAATGTTGGCACTGTGCGTTGCAAGGTGCACACCAAGGTGCTGGTGCGGTCTTTTTAGTCGAGTTCGGAAGTTGGGGTCGATGTCCTGATCGGAGGTGCAAGCTACACAGGTGTGGGAATCGGACAAATAGCTTATATAGGGGAGGTGTATGCTTCGTTGGGTCGACTCCCCGGGTTGAGCGCACCGCGCCAACCTCAAAGACCCTACGGTATGGATGAAGTCGGAAGTTGGGTCCGATGACCGATTCGATATGTAGGCATACTCGCGAGGTCGGAATTTGGGTCCGATGACCTGCCATGTGCAGGAAGGCGAATGTTGGCACTGTGCGTTGCAAGGTGCGCACCAAGGCGCTGGTTCGGTCGTTGCAGGCGAGTTCGGAAGTTGGGGTCGATGTCCTGATCGGAGGTGCAAACTACACAGGTGTGGGAATCGGACAAATAGCTTATATAGGGGAGGTGTATGCTTCGTTGGGTCGACTCCCCGGGTTGAGCGCACCGCGCCAACCTCAAAGACCCTACGGTATGGATGAAGTCGGAAGTTGTGTCCGATGACCGATTCGATATGTAGGCATACTCGCGAGGTCGGAATTTGGGTCCGATGACCTGCCATGTGCAGGAAGGCGAATGTTGGGACTGTGCGTCGCAAGGTGCGCACCAAGGCGCTGGTGCCGTCGTTGCAGTCGAGTTCGGAAGTTGGGGTCGATGTCCTGGTCAGAGGTGCAAACTACACAGGTGTGGGAATCGGACAAATAGCTTATATAGGGGAGGTGTATGCTTCGATGGGTCGACTCCCCGGGTTGAGCGCACCGCGCCAACCTCAAAGACCCTACAGTATGGATGAAGTCGGAAGTTGGGTCCGATGACCGATTCGATACGTAGGCATATTGGCGAGGTCTGAATTTGTGTCCGATGACCTGCCATGCGCAGGAAGGCGGAATTTGGGTCCGATGACCGAGTTGATGGCGTGCCATGCGCAGAAAGGCGGAATTTGGGTCCGATGACCGAGTTGATGTTGATGGCCCGCCATGCACAGGAAGGCGGAATTTGGGTCCGATGACCGATTTGAAGGCGTGCCATGCGCAGAAAGGCGGAGTTTGGGTCCGATGACCGAGTTGATATTGATGGCCCGCCATGCGCAGGAAGGCGGAATTTGGGTCCGATGACCTGACATACGCATGGAGTCCGACTCGGGGGCCGATGTTCGATTCGATGACTTGCATTGTGGGTAAAGTCGGAAGTTGTGGTCTTTGACCCGATTCGATGACCAGACTTCGGCTGCTTGAGAATCGGACAAATAACTTATATAGGGGAGGTAGTGTTCTCGAGCATCCTCCCCCCGTGCCCGTTTATGTCGATTGATGCTGGTGCTCGACTGGTTGGAGCGCTCGGATGCAAAAATCTTGCACCAGGATTTATCGATTGTGATGGACACGGCAAGTCTCCTGATTGCTATGCAGGAGCTCATCGTGAATCTCTATGCGGCCTTGGTATGGACTCGACCTGCGGAATGGTTCGGCAATGGTAGTCGCTCCAACACGTCCTTGCAATGGCCACAGAGGTGATTCGACTAGAGCTCCAGTCTAGCTTTTGGGTTGCTTGGCGGACTGGTATAGCCGCGATCGAGTTCCGGCCATGAACGTTTTAGATAGCTCTTGGGCTTTCTGGGACGGAAGTCGGAAGTTTGGGCTGTTGTCCGATTTGATGACCATTCTTCGGATGTGTGAGAATCGGACAAATAACTTATATAGGGGACTGTGTTGTCTCACGCAGCCCCCTCCGTGCCCCTCTATCTCGACCGATGTTGGTGCTTGAAAGGGTTGGGATCGCTCGGATTTATAAACGTGCACCACCATTTGTCGAGTGTGAGGGACGCGGCAGGTCTCCTAAATGCTATACGGGCGCTCTCTGAGAATCTCTATCCGGCCTCGACACAGACTAGTCTTGCTGAATGGTTTGGCACTGGTAGTCGATCCAACACGTCGTTGTTGTGGCCGCCTAGGCGATTCGATTCGAGCCCCCGTCTAGCTTTTGGGTTGCTTGGCGGATTTTGCCCTATCCGCAAGTGAGCTCGGTCCCTAAACGTTCGAGAAACCCGATTGCTATGCGCCGACTCTCTTTCTTGCGAGCCTCCATCTAGCTTTTGGGTCTCTACGGAACGGAAGTCGGAATCTGGGACCGTTGTTTGATTCGACGAGGCAGACTACGGTTGTGCGAGAATCGGACAAATAACTTATATAGGGGAGGTGTTGACTGGAGCATTCTCCCCCGTGCCCCTCTAACTCGACCAATGCTGGCGCTCGAACGGTGGTAGCGCTCGGATTTTCGTTGAGCGCCAGCATTGGTCGATTTAGAGGGGCATGCGAGATTCCCGAATGCTATGCGAGGGCTCTAACGGAAATGTCTATTGGTTTCGGTATGGATGCAATTGCGAGTGGTTCGGCAAAGGTAGTCGTTCCGATGCGTCCATGTCGTGGCCAAATCGATAATTCGATTTGAGCCCTCGTATAGCATTTGGGTCTCTCGATGTGATTCCGCATTCCAGTCCCTTTGGGCACTGCTTGAGCCGCATCCCAGGGGGTTCCCTTCCCAATAATCTGCCTCGCAACCCGATTGCTATGCGGTGAGGCTCCTCGGCCGCCTCGGAACTATCTGTGTATCAGACGCATCGCGGGATAAGGGGTTGGCAACGGTAGTCGCCCCAAGCGCGTCCGATGCTTGGACCATTCCGAGGCGGCCCTGAAGCCTCTTCCGTCTAGCCGTTGGGTCCTTCTCGCCGCATCCCTTGCCTCGCACCCCGATTGCTATGCGGTGAGGCTCCTCGGCCGCCTTGGAACTATCTGTGTATCAGACGCATCGCGGGATAAGGGGTTGTCACTGGTAGTCGCCCCAAGCGCGTCCGATGCTTGGACCATTCCGAGGCGGCCCTGAAGCCTCTTCCGTCTAGCCGTTGGGTCCTTCTCGCCGCATCCCTCGACTCGCACCCCGATTGCTATGCGGTGAGGCTCCTCGGCCGCCTTGGAACTATCTGTGTATCGGACGCGTCGCGGGATAAGGGGTTGTCACTGGTAGTCGCCCCAAGCGCGTCCGATGCTTGGACCATTCCGAGGCGGCCCTGAAGCCTCTTCCGTCTAGCCGTTGGGTCCTTCTCGCCGCATCCCTCGCCTCGCACCCCGATTGCTATGCGGTGAGGCTCCTCGGCCGCCTTGGAACTATCTGTGTATCGGACGCGTCGCGGGATAAGGGGTTGTCACTGGTAGTCGCCCCAAGCGCGTGCGATGCATGGACCATTCCCAGGCGGCCCTGAAGCCTCTTCCGTCTAGCCGTTGGGTCCTTCTCGCCGCATCCCTCGCCTCGCACCCCGATTGCTATGCGGTGAGGCTCCTCGGCCGCCTTGGAACTATCTGTGTATCGGACGCGTCGCGGGATAAGGGGTTGTCACTGGTAGTCGCCCCAAGCGCGTCCGATGCTTGGACCATTCCGAGGCGGCCCTGAAGCCTCTTCCGTCTAGCCGTTGGGTCCTTCTCGCCGCATCCCTCGCCTCGCACCCCGATTGCTATGCGGTGAGGCTCCTCGGCCGCCTTGGAACTATCTGTGTATCGGACGCGTCGCGGGATAAGGGGTTGTCACTGGTAGTCGCCCCAAGCGCGTCCGATGCTTGGACCATTCCGAGGCGGCCCTGAAGCCTCTTCCGTCTAGCCGTTGGGTCCTTCTCGCCGCATCCCTCGCCTCGCACCCCGATTGCTATGCGGTGAGGCTCCTCGGCCGCCTTGGAACTATCTGTGTATCGGACGCGTCGCGGGATAAGGGGTTGTCACTGGTAGTCGCCCCAAGCGCGTCCGATGCTTGGACCATTCCGAGGCGGCCCTGAAGCCTCTTCCGTCTAGCCGTTGGGTCCTTCTCGCCGCATCCCTCGCCTCGCACCCCGATTGCTATGCGGTGAGGCTCCTCGGCCGCCTTGGAACTATCTGTGTATCGGACGCATCGCGGGATAAGGGGTTGTCACTGGTAGTCGCCCCAAGCGCGTCCGATGCTTGGACCATTCCGAGGCGGCCCTGAAGCCTCTTCCGTCTAGCCGTTGGGTCCTTCTCGCCGCATCCCTCGCCTCGCACCCCGATTGCTATGCGGTGAGGCTCCTCGGCCGCCTTGGAACTATCTGTGTATCGGACGCGTCGCGGGATAAGGGGTTGTCACTGGTAGTCGCCCCAAGCGCGTCCGATGCTTGGACCATTCCGAGGCGGCCCTGAAGCCTCTTCCGTCTAGCCGTTGGGTCCTTCTCGCCGCATCCCTCGCCTCGCACCCCGATTGCTATGCGGTGAGGCTCCTCGGCCGCCTTGGAACTATCTGTGTATCGGACGCGTCGCGGGATAAGGGGTTGTCACTGGTAGTCGCCCCAAGCGCGTCCGATGCTTGGACCATTCCGAGGCGGACCTGAAGCCTCTTCCGTCTAGCCGTTGGGTCCTTCTCGCCGCATCCCTCGCCTCGCACCCCGATTGCTATGCGGTGAGGCTCCTCGGCCGCCTTGGAACTATCTGTGTATCGGACGCGTCGCGGGATAAGGGGTTGTCACTGGTAGTCGCCCCAAGCGCGTCCGATGCTTGGACCATTCCGAGGCGGCCCTGAAGCCTCTTCCGTCTAGCCGTTGGGTCCTTCTTGCCGCATCCCTCGCCTCGCACCCCGATTGCTATGCGGTGAGGCTCCTCGGCCGCCTTGGAACTATCTGTGTATCGGACGCGTCGCGGGATAAGGGGTTGTCACTGGTAGTCGCCCCAAGCGCGTCCGATGCTTGGACCATTCCGAGGCGGCCCTGAAGCCTCTTCCGTCTAGCCGTTGGGTCCTTCTCGCCGCATCCCTCGCCTCGCACCCCGATTGCTATGCGGTGAGGCTCCTCGGCCGCCTTGGAACTATCTGTGTATCGGACGCATCGCGGGATAAGGGGTTGTCACTGGTAGTCGCCCCAAGCGCGTCCGATGCTTGGACCATTCCGAGGCGGCCCTGAAGCCTCTTCCGTCTAGCCGTTGGGTCCTTCTCGCCGCATCCCTCGCCTCGCACCCCGATTGCTATGCGGTGAGGCTCCTCGGCCGCCTTGGAACTATCTGTGTATCGGACGCGTCGCGGGATAAGGGGTTGTCACTGGTAGTCGCCCCAAGCGCGTCCGATGCTTGGACCATTCCGAGGCGGACCTGAAGCCTCTTCCGTCTAGCCGTTGGGTCCTTCTCGCCGCATCCCTCGCCTCGCACCCCGATTGCTATGCGGTGAGGCTCCTCGGCCGCCTTGGAACTATCTGTGTATCGGACGCGTCGCGGGATAAGGGGTTGTCACTGGTAGTCGCCCCAAGCGCGTCCGATGCTTGGACCATTCCGAGGCGGCCCTGAAGCCTCTTCCGTCTAGCCGTTGGGTCCTTCTCGCCGCATCCCTCGCCTCGCACCCCGATTGCTATGCGGTGAGGCTCCTCGGCCGCCTTGGAACTATCTGTGTATCGGACGCGTCGCGGGATAAGGGGTTGTCACTGGTAGTCGCCCCAAGCGCGTCCGATGCTTGGACCATTCCGAGGCGGACCTGAAGCCTCTTCCCTCTAGCCGTTGGGGCTTTCTCGCCGCATCCCTCGCCTCGCACCCCGATTGCTATTCGGTGAGGCTCCTCGGCCGCCTTGGAACTATCTGTGTATCGGACGCATCGCGGGATAAGGGGTTGGCAGTGGTAGTCGCCCCAAGCGCGTCCGATGCTTGGACCATTCCGAGGCGGCCCTGCAGCCTCTTCCGTCTAGCCGTTGGGGCCATCTCGCTGCATCCCCCACCTCGCACCACGATTGCTATGCGGTGAGGCTCCTTGGCCGCCTCGGAACTATCTGTGTATCGGACGCATCGCGGGATAAGGGGTTGTCACTGGTAGTCGCCCCAAGCGCGTCCGATGCTTGGACTATTCCGAGGCGGCCCTGCAGCCTCTTCCGTCTAGCCGTTGGGGCCATCTCGCCGCATCCCCCAGCTCCTCGGCCGCCTCGGAACTATCTGTGTATCGGACGCATCGCGGGATAAGGGGTTGGCAGTGGTAGTCGCCCCAAGCGCGTTCGATGCTTGGACTATTCCGAGGCGGCCCCGCAGCCTCTTCCGTCTACCCTTTGGGGCCATCTCGCCGCATCCCTCGCCTCGCACCCCGATTGCTATGCGGTGAGGCTCCTCGGCCGCCTGGGAACTATCTTCGTATCGGATGCATCGCGGGATAAGGGGTTGTCACTGGTAGTCGCCCCAAGCGCGTCCGATGCTTGGACTATTCCGAGGCGGCCCTGTGGCCTCTTCCGTCTAGCCGTTGGGGCCATCTCGCCGCATCCCTCACCTCGCACCCCCATTGCTATGCGGTGAGGCTCCTCGGCCGCCTTGGAACTGTCTTCGTATCGGAAGCATCGCGGGATAAGGGGTTGTCACTGGTAGTCGCCCCAAGCGCGTCCGATGCTTGGACTATTCCGAGGCGGCCCTGCAGCCTCTTCCGTCTAGCCGTTGGGGCCATCTCGCCGCATCCCCCACCTCGCACCCGGATTGCTATGCGGTGAGGCTCCTCGGCCGCCTTGGAACTATCTTCGTATCGGACGCATCGCGGGATAAGGGGTTGTCACTGGTAGTCGCCCCAAGCGCGTCCGATGCTTGGACTATTCCGACGCGGCCCTGTGGCCTCTTCCGTCTAGCCGTTGGGGCCATCTCGCCGCATCCCCCACCTCGCACCCCGATTGCTATGCGGTGAGGCTCCTCGGCCGCCTTGGAACCATCTTCGTATCGGACGCATCGCGGGATGAGGGGTTGTCACTGGTAGTCGCCCCAAGCGCGTCCGATGCTTGGACCATTCCGAGGCGGCCCTGAAGCCTCTTCCGTCTAGCCGTTGGGGCCTTCCCGCCCCATCCCTCGCCTCGCACCCCCGATTGCTATGCGGTGAGGCTCCTCGGCCGCCTTGGAACCATCTGTGTATCGGACGCATCGCGGGATAAGGGGTTGGCACTGGTAGTCGCCCCAAGCGCGTCCGATGCTTGGAGCATTCCGAGGTGGCCCTGAAGCCTCTTCCGTCTAGCCGTTGGGGCCTTCCCGCCCCATCCCTCGCCTCACACCCCGATTGATATGCGGTGAGGCTCCTCGGCCGCCTTGGAACTATCTGTGTATCGGACGCATCGCGGGATAAGGGGTTGGCACTGGTAGTCGTCCCAATCGCGTCCGATGCTTGGACCATTCCGAGGCGGCCCTGCAGCCTCTTCCGTTTAGCCGTCGGGGCCTTCCCGCCGCATCCCTCGCCTCGCATCCCGATTCCTATGCGGTGAGTCTTCTCGGCCGCCGCGGAACTATACCTGTTATTGCTACTGCATCCTTCGGCTGGTAACCTCCTCTGCCGCCTTGGAACGTTCTCTTTGTCGGACGCGTCGCGGGATAAGGGGTTGGCACTGGTAGTCGCCCCAAGCGCGCCCGATGCATAGACCGCTCCGAGTTGACCTTGCTTTCAGCCTCTCACATGCATAGACCTCTCTGAGTCGACCCTGCAGCCTCTCACGTTTAGCCTTTGGAATCTCGCCTCACAACATGATTGCTATCCTTGATGCATCCCTTGCCTCGAGCCCTGATTGCTTTCTTGGCTGCATCCCTCCTCTCCTCACAGCCCGGTTGTCATCACTGCTTCATCCGTCGCTTCATGCATTCTGGCTGCTGGGCCCTTCCCACCGCACACCTCGATTGCTATCTCTTCTGCATCACACACCCCGATTGCTATCTCTGCTACATCCCTCGGCTCTCACTTCTGCATCCTTCGCCTCCCACCTCGATTGCTATCAATGCTGCATCCGTAACCTCACACCCCGATTGCTATGCGGGGAGGCTCCTTGGCCGCCTTGGAAATTTCTGTGTGTCGGACGCACCGCGGGATAAGGGGTTGGCACTGGTAGTCGCCCCAAGTGCGCCCGATTCTTAGACCGCTTCGAGGTGACCTCGTAGCCTCTTTCGTCCAGGCTTCCTGCCTTCAACGCCCTTTTTACACCTCGATTGCTATGCGCGGGCTCGTTGGCGTCTATCACCTCTCTGCGAAGAGTGGCACGATGATTGTTGGGGTAAATCGTAGCAGTCCGATCTCTGGCCTTGGGCCATTGTGAGGGCTGATCGATTTCCTGTGCGCATCTCGTGTTCGCCCAGTAACAGACTCGACGACTTGTAATCGGTCTTGTTCCCGATTGTTCCTGGAGGTAGTCTTCGGAACTCTTGGATTTGACCTGTCACTCGAACTGTCCTCTTCCGAGGATGCTTGTGTGTGTGTGCTTGTGCCATTTCCTTGGCGGTATTAACGAGATATTAAAGAGCGGAGTGAGCGCCTCGCCCAGCTATGTTTGGGGCTCTCACTCCCTTACCCGGTGTGCGACCGCTTTGCACGTAGGTTGCGGAGCATCGCGACTCTTTCGATGTTTGGCGGTTGTCTTCCGGTGATGCGTTGGTCCCGAAGTGCACGTTACTAGCATTTCTGCCATTGTTCTCGATCTTTGGCACGTTCCTTCGTTGCAATTGGATATATATCTCCGTTTATACGCGCAGGCTTCTCCCGCCTATTCAGCGCTGTCCCACTCTCAGCACTCTCGTGGTCTCCTTGGCTTCTCTCTCCCGTGAGCGAGCTCTCTTCTCGAGTCTTTTCCATGTCCCATGGAGGTTGCCTTGCGAAATTCGGGCACACAAACGTGACCGGATAAGAGCGGAATTGCCTATGAGGAGAAGCTCACCTTAGGGAGCAGCAATGCCGAGTGTTTCGACAGAGGGTAGAGGGGGCGTTGTTTGGGCGGTTGCACAAAAGAGTGCTACGGTTGCACTGAAGGTTGCTTCTTCGTCTCCGACGAACTCTTCGAGGCAAAAAAGCTTGTATACGGGGTCGAGGTGGGACTGTTCGTGCGAGTTG
>NW_026729057.1:132500-152500 GCF_030272615.1 Cryptomeria japonica | reverse complement strand
ATCTCAACTTTTTTTGCCTTTTCAGGAAACTTTTGAATGGAGCGCATCATTGGTGCGCTCCGAAGTGTGCTCCAAGGTGCGCACCTCTGGTGTGCTCCAAAGCTCTCTCTAGCTGCGTGCACCTGCCCCGGCCGCGCACCCGGCCCCGCCCAGCTTCGCTCACCTGTCCCGGGCGTCTGGTGCGGAACCTTAGAGTAAGAAACATCACCGTGCACCTTGGCCAACGTGCGCGACTCGACCGAGCGCGCACTGGCCGAGGTGCACACCGATTTCACCTGGGTGCGCGCGCAGCACCTCGGGCGCACCGGGGTGCGCGCACAACGCCCGGGTTGCACCGTGGCCTGTGTGCTCGGGGCGCCTCGGGTGCGCGCTCGGTGTCGCCCCCGCGCGCGCGGTAGTGCGGGCAGCGCACCCCGGCCCGGCCCGGCCCCGACGAGAACGCAAACGGGCAAAAGGTTTATTCAAATAGCATTGCGACGCCCGGCGAAAAACTAAAAAAGGGTGCAACACCGGGACTTCCCGGGAGGTCACCCATCCCAGTACTACTCCGGCCCAAGCGCGCTTAACTGCGGAGTTCTGATGGGATCCGGTGCACTAACGCTGGTATGATCGCACCCGTTATGAGCTTGTCGCAGTGTGTACTTAGCAAACCGCGACCCACGTGCGAATCCACCCCGGCCACCCACCCCCGTCGAGGTGCACACCCTCCCTCGCGAAGTGCGCCCCGTTCGCCAAGTGTGAGCCCTGCCCGGGTGCGCGCACCTTGCTAGGGCGTCGGGTGTGCACCCGGCCCGGCCTACGTGCGTGCACCTGGACGGGGCGTCGTGTGCGTGCAGTGTCCCGTCTGCAACGCGGTGCCCACACACCACCTCGGGCGCAACGACCTGCGCTCACATGTGGGCCGAGTGCACCTTGGTGCATGTTCGGGGCGCCTCGGGTGCACGCTCGATCTTGCCCCGGTGCACCAAGGCGCTCGGTTTGCCCCGGGTGCGCACTTGGTGCAAGGTGGGCACCCAAAATAGGGATCAAGCACCAAAACACAAGTTTCGGGATGCAAAATGGGACCCAAGGACCACAAATGCGTTCCAAGACCCATGATGGGTCCACGAGAACAAAAATGTGTTCCGAGACTTAATAAACAAATATTGGGTTTTAGGAGAAGAAACATGCTCTGATGCCCAAAACGAGAATCGACCCCGAAAAGGCCACAGGCCAAAAGTGGGATGCGAGACAAAAAAAAATGGGACCCGAGGACCAAAATTGGGTTCCCAGGTCGAAGACAGGGCAACCGGACAAGAAACGACCTCTAAGGCTCGAAATGAGTCCCGACGACTAAAACTTGACAAGAAGCACCCATCAGGCACCCAACTCGACACCCATGGGATGCCGACCCACCCGGGCTTCCACCTAGCACACCTTGGCACCCACCCACCCTCGCACCCAACCTCGCACCCAACTTAGCACCTTTGAACCCACATTGGCACTCACCCTGACCCTGGCACCTTGGAACCCACATTGGCACTCACCTTGACCCTGGCACCCACCTTTGCACTCACCTTGGGACCCACCCTGGCTCCCACCTCGGCACCCACCCAGACACCCACCTTGGTTCCTTGGCACCCACCTTGGATCCTTGGCACCCACCCCGACACCCACCTTGGCACGCAACTTGGCTACTTGCCACCCACCTTGGCTCCTTGACGCCCACCCCGACAACCACCCCGTGACCTACCCTGGCTAGGGTTGGTGCACACCCACCCTGGTGCCCACCTTGGCACCCACCCCATGACCCACCTTGGCACGCACCTTAGTACCCACCCCGTTACCCACCCTAGGACCCACCCCGTGACCCACCTTGGCCAGGGTGGGTGCCTTGGTGCGCACAACTTGCCTGGGCTGCACACCAGGGCGGGCTCAAGATGGCACCCGCGTTCCGTTTTTTTCACTATCTTTCAAAACGGAAATTTTAAAATCTCGTTTTTTTTTTTTTTTTGCCTTTTCTGGAAATTAGTGAAGGCAGCGCATCAAAGGTGCGCAATGCTGGTGCGAACCCGGGAGCGCTCCGATGTGTGCTCCAAGGTGCGGCGTGCACGAAGTCCGAGCCCGGCTTGCCCCGGGTGCGCACCTCGCGTGCACCTTCGCCGGGGTGAGCACCTTGGCTGGGTTGCGCGCCCTGGTGCGCACCAAGGAGCGCTCTGAAGTGTGCTCCAAGGTGCGGCGTGCACGAAGTCGGAGCTCGGTTTGCCCCGGGTGTGCACCTCGGGTGCGCACCTCGCGTGCACCTTCGCTGCGGTGGGCACCTTGGCTGGGTTGCGCGCCTTGGTGGGCACCATGCAGTGCACGAAGTCGGAGCCCGGTTTGCCCCGGGCGCGCACCTCCGCCAGGGTGGGCACCTTGGTGCGCACAACTTGCCTGGGCTGCGCACCAGGAAGGGCTCAAGATGGCACCCGCGTTCCGTTTTTTTCACTATCTTTCAGAACGGAAATTTTAAAATATCGTTTTTTTTTGCCTTTTCTGGAAATTAGTGAAGGCAGCGCATCAAAGGTGCGCAACGCTGGTGCGAACCTGGGAGCGCTCCGATGTGTGCTCCAAGGTGCGGCGTGCACGAAGTCGGAGCCCGGTTTGCCCCGGGTGCGCCCTGGTGGGCACCATGGTGCGCACCAAGGAGCGCTCCGAAGTGTGCTCCAAGGTGCGGCCTGCACGAAGTCGGAGCCCGGTTTGCCCCGGGTGTGCACCGCGGGTGGGCACCTTGGTGCGCATGCCTTGCCTGGGCTGCGCACCAGGGCGGGCTCAAGATGGCACCCGCGTTCCGTTTTTTTCACTATCTTTCAAAACGGAAATTTTAAAATCTCATTTTTTTTTGCCTTTTCTGGAAATTAGTGAAGGCAGCGCATCAAAGGTGCGCACCTCGCTGCCCACCACGGTGCGCAACGCCGGTGGGCACCCGGGAGTGCTTCGAAGTGTGCTCCAAGGTGCTGCGTGCACGTTGTCGGAGCCCGGTTTGCCCCGGGTGCGCACCTCGCGTGCACCTTCGTCGGGGTGGGCACCTTGGCTGGGTTTGCCCCGGCTGCGCTCCGAAGCGGGGTTATTGGAGCGCCGCCTCTTTTTTTGTCGGAGCGTTTGGTGGGGTTTCTCGCATTGGCTCTTCCCAGGCCCGGTTGCCACCCTGGCGCGCACGAAGTCGGAAGTAGGGTTAATTGCCCGGGTGCGCACCTTTGCCAGGGTGGGCACCTTACCTGGGCTGTGCACCCGGGCGGGCTCAAGATGGCACCCGCGTTCCGTTTTTTTCACTATCTTTCAAAACGGAAATTTTAAAATCTCCTCTTTTTTTTGCCTTTTCTGGAAATTAGTGAAGGCAGCGCATCAAAGGTGCGCACCTCGCTGCCCACCTTGGTGTGCTCTGAGGTGCGCACCCGGGAGCGCTACGAAGTGTGCTCCAAGGTGCGGCGTGCACGTTGTCGGAGCCCGGTTTGCCCCGGGTGCGCACCTCGCCTGCACCTTGGCCGGGGTGGGCACCCTGGCTGGGTTTGCCCAGGGTGCGCTCCGAAGCGGGGTTACTGGAGCGCCCCCTCTTTTTTTGTCAGAGCGTTTGGTGGGGTTTCTCGCATTGGCTCTTCCCAGGCCCGGTTGTTGGGTGCGCTCCCACCCTGGCGCGCGCGAAGTTGGAAGTTGGGTTAATTGCCCGGGCGCGCACCTTCGCCAGGGTGGGCACCTTGGTGCGCACACCTTGGCTGGGCTGCGCACCAGGGCGGGCTCAAGATGGCACCAGCATTCCCTTTTTCTCACTATCTTTCAAAACGGAAATTTTAAAATCTCGTTTTCTTTTGCCTTTTATGGAAATTAGTGAAGGCATCGCATCAAAGGTGCGCACCTCGCTGCCCACCTTGGTGTGCTCCGAGGTGCCCACCACGGTGCGCTCCGAGGTGCCCACCACGGTGCGCAACGCCGGTGCGAACCCGGGAGCGCCCCGATGTGTGCTCCAAGGTGCGGCGTGCACGAAGCCGGACCCCGGTTTGCCCCGGGTGCGCACCTCGCGTGCACCTTGGTGCGCACACCTTGGCTGGGTTGCGCGGCCTGGTGGGCACCATGGTGCGCACCAAGGAGCGCTCCGAAGTGTGCTCCAAGGTGCGGCGTGCACGAAGTCCTAGCCCGGTTTGCCCCGGGTGCGCACCTTCGCCGCGGTGGGCACCATGGCGTGCACGAAGTCGGAGCCCGGTTTGCCCCGGGTGCGCACCTCGCGTGCACCTTCGCCGGGGTGGGCACCTCGGCTGGGTTGCGCGCCCTGGTGCGCACCAAGGAGCGCTCCGAAGTGTGCTCCAAGGTGCGGCGTGCACGAAGTCGGAGCCCGGTTTGCCCCGGGTGCGCACCTTCGCCGCGGTGGGCACCCTGGTGCGCACCATGGCGTGCACGAAGTCGGAGCCCGGTTTGCCCCGGGTGCGCACCTCGCGTGCACCTTCGGCGGGGTTGCGCGCCCTGGTGCGCACCAAGGAGCGCTCCGAAGTGTGCTCCAAGGTGCGGCGTGCACGAAGTCGGAGCCCGGTTTGCCCCGGGTGCGCACCTCGCGTGCACCTTCGGCGGGGTTGCGCGCCCTGGTGGGCACCATGGTGCGCACCAAGGAGCGCTCCGAAGTGTGCTCCAAGGTGCGGCGTGCACGAAGTCGGAGCCCGGTTTGCCCCGGGTGCGCACCTCGCGTGCACCTTCGCCGCGGTGGGCACCATGGCGTGCACGAAGTCGGAGCCCGGTTTGCCCCGGGTGCGCACCTCGCGTGCACCTTCGCCGGGGTGGGCACCTCGGCTGGGTTGCGCGCCCTGGTGCGCACCAAGGAGCGCTCCGAAGTGTGCTCCAAGGTGCGGCGTGCACGAAGTCGGAGCCCGGTTTGCCCCGGGTGCGCACCTCGCGTGCACCTTCGCCGCGGTGGGCACCATGGCGTGCACGAAGTCGGAGCCCGGTTTGCCTCGGGTGCGCACCCCGCGTGCACCTTCGCTGGGGTGGGCACCTCGGCTGGGTTGCGCGCCCTGGTGCGCACCAAGGAGCGCTCCGAAGTGTGCTCCAAGGTGCGGCGTGCACGAAGTCGGAGCCCGGTTTGCCCCGGGTGCGCACCTCGCGTGCACCTTCGCCGCGGTGGGCACCTTGGCTGGGTTGGGCACCATTGAGCGCTCCGAAGTGTGCTCCAAGGTGCGCACCATGGCCCTCCAAGGTGCGCAGCATGGCGTGCACGAAGTCGGAGCCCGGTTTGCCCCGGGTGCGCACCTCGCGTGCACCTTCGCCAGGGTGGGCACCTCGGTGCGCACACCTTCTCAATGTTTTCTTGCCTTTTCTGGAAATTGGTGAAGGCAGCGCATCAAAGGTGCGCACCTCGGTGTGCTCCGAGGTGCGAACCCGAGAGCGCTCCGAGGTGCCCACGAAGTCGAAAGTCGGGTTAATTGCATTGTTTTCCCCGGGTGCGCTCCGAGGTGCGCAACATCGGTGCGCACCAAGGAGGGCTCCGAAGTGTGCTCCAAGGTGCGCACGATTCGGAGCTCGGTTTGCCCGGGGTGCGCACACCTTGGCTGGGTTGCGCACCCTTTGTGCGCTCCAAGGTGCGCACGAAGTCGGAGCTCGGTTTGCCCCGGGTGCGCACCTTCGCCAGGGTGCGCACCTTGATGCGCACGCCTTGGCTGGGCTGCGCACCTTGGTGGGCGCCATGGTGCGCACCTTTCGTGCGCTCCAAGGTGCGCACGAAGTCGGAGCTCGGTTTGCCCCGGGTGCGCACCTTGGTGGGCGCCATGGTGCACTCCGAGGTGCCCAAGATTGGTGCGCAACAAGGAGCGCTCCGAAGTGCGCTCCAAGGTGCGCAGGTGCGCGCGAAGTCGAAAGTTGGGTTAATTGTCCGGTTTGCCTCGGGTGCGCACCTTGCGTGCACCTTCGCCAGGGTGGGCGCCTTGGTGCGCACACCTTGGCTGGGCTGCGCACCCGGGCGCGCACACCTTGGCACCCGCGTTTCCTTCATTTTAAATTTTTTTTTTTTACAATCTCTCAAGTGGGAAATTCTATAATCTCAACTTTTTTTGCCTTTTCAGGAAACTTTTGAATGGAGCGCATCATTGGTGCGCTCCGAAGTGTGCTCCAAGGTGCGCACCTCTGGTGTGCTCCAAAGCTCTCTCCAGCTGCGTGCACCTGCCCCGGCCGCGCACCCGGCCCCGCCCAGCTTCGCTCACCTGTCCCGGGCGTCTGGTGCGGAACCTTAGAGTAAGAAACATCACCGTGCACCTTGGCCAACGTGCGCGACTCGACCGAGCGCGCACTGGCCGAGGTGCACACCGATTTCACCTGGGTGCGCGCGCAGCACCTCGGGCGCACCGGGGTGCGCGCACAACGCCCGGGTTGCACCGTGGCCTGTGTGCTCGGGGCGCCTCGGGTGCGCGCTCGGTGTCGCCCCCCGCGCGCGCGGTAGTGCGGGCAGCGCACCCCGGCCCGGCCCGGCCCCGACGAGAACGCAAACAGGCAAAAGGTTTATTCAAATAGCATTGCGACGCCCGGCGAAAAACTAAGAAAGGGTGCAACACCGGGACTTCCCGGGAGGTCACCCATCCCAGTACTACTCCGGCCCAAGCGCGCTTAACTGCGGAGTTCTGATGGGATCCGGTGCACTAACGCTGGTATGATCGCACCCGTTATGAGCTTGTCGCAGTGTGTACTTAGCAAACCGCGACCCACGTGCGAATCCACCCCGGCCACCCACCCCCGTCGAGGTGCACACCCTCCCTCGCGAAGTGCGCCCCGTTCGCCAAGTGTGAGCCCTGCCCGGGTGCGCGCACCTTGCTAGGGCGTCGGGTGTGCACCCGGCCCGGCCTACGTGCGTGCACCTGGACGGGGCGTCGTGTGCGTGCAGTGTCCCGTCTGCAACGCGGTGCCCACACACCACCTCGGGCGCAACGACCTGCGCTCACATGTGGGCCGAGTGCACCTTGGTGCATGTTCGGGGCGCCTCGGGTGCACGCTCGATCTTGCCCCGGTGCACCAAGGCGCTCGGTTTGCCCCGGGTGCGCACTTGGTGCAAGGTGGGCACCCAAAATAGGGATCAAGCACCAAAACACAAGTTTCGGGATGCAAAATGGGACCCAAGGACCACAAATGCGTTCCAAGACCCATGATGGGTCCACGAGAACAAAAATGTGTTCCGAGACTTAATAAACAAATATTGGGTTTTAGGAGAAGAAACATGCTCTGATGCCCAAAACGAGAATCGACCCCGAAAAGGCCACAGGCCAAAAGTGGGATGCGAGACAAAAAAAAATGGGACCCGAGGACCAAAATTGGGTTCCCAGGTCGAAGACAGGGCAACCGGACAAGAAACGACCTCTAAGGCTCGAAATGAGTCCCGACGACTAAAACTTGACAAGAAGCACCCATCAGGCACCCAACTCGACACCCATGGGATGCCGACCCACCCGGGCTTCCACCTAGCACACCTTGGCACCCACCCACCCTCGCACCCAACCTCGCACCCAACTTAGCACCTTTGAACCCACATTGGCACTCACCCTGACCCTGGCACCTTGGAACCCACATTGGCACTCACCTTGACCCTGGCACCCACCTTTGCACTCACCTTGGGACCCACCCTGGCTCCCACCTCGGCACCCACCCAGACACCCACCTTGGTTCCTTGGCACCCACCTTGGATCCTTGGCACCCACCCCGACACCCACCTTGGCACGCAACTTGGCTACTTGCCACCCACCTTGGCTCCTTGACGCCCACCCCGACAACCACCCCGTGACCTACCCTGGCTAGGGTTGGTGCACACCCACCCTGGTGCCCACCTTGGCACCCACCCCATGACCCACCTTGGCACGCACCTTAGTACCCACCCTGTTACCCACCCTAGGACCCACCCCGTGACCCACCTTGGCCAGGGTGGGTGCACCCACCCTGGTGCCCACCTTGGCACCCACCCATCCTAGCACCCAGCCTGTGACCGGGCTTGGAACCCAACCTTGCACCCGTCTTGGCCAGTGTGGGTGCGCACCCATCCTGGCACCCACGTTGTGACACACCCTTTAACCCACGCACCCTAGCAGCCACGTTGGCACCCACCTTGGAACACAACCTAGCAACTTGGCACCCACCCCGTGACCCACCTTGGCATCCACCATAGCAGTCGCCCACTTGGCACCCACCTTGGAACCCAAGTTGGCACCCACCTCGGCACCCACCTTGACACTTGTGGACCCACCTTGCCACTCACCCTAGCATCGACCCATCCTAGCACCCACCCTGGCACCTTTGCACCCTAGCACTCACCCATCCTAGCACCTAACCTGTGACCCACCTTGACACTCACCCTCGCACCCACCTTGGAACCCAACCTAGCACCCACCCACCCTGACACCAACCCTAGCACCTACCCACCCTTGCACCCACCCTGTGACCCATCTTGGCACCCACCCATCCTACCACTCAACCTATCACCCACCTTCTCACCCACCTTGGCATCCACCTTAGCACCCACCCACACTGGCACCTTGGCACCCACCTCGGGCAAGGTGGGTGCACACCCACCCTGACACCCAATTTAGAACCAACCGAGCATGTTACCCACCTTGGCACCCACATTGCAGCCCACCCTAGTACCCACCCTATGACCCACATTGGCATCCACACCCTAGCACCCAGGCACCTCGACACCCGCCTTGACACGCACCCTAGCACTAAACCTGTGACCCACCTTGGAACTCACCCTAGAACCCACCCACCCTGTGAACCACCTTGGCATCCACCTTAGCACCCACCCACCTTGGCACCCACTCTAGCACTCACCCATCCTAACACCCAACTTGTTACCCACCTTGGCACCCGCCCTCGCGTCCACCTTGAAACCCACCCTAGCACCCACCCACGCAGGAGCCCACCTTGGCACCCAACCTAACACCCACGCATCCTGGCACCCAACTTGTGACCCACCTTGGAACCCACCCTAGTACCCACCTTTGAACCCACTATATCACCAACCCACCTTGGCACCCACCCTATGACCCTCTTTGGAATCCACCCTAGCACGCACCCACCCTGGCACCCACCATGGAGCGCACCCTAGCACCCACCCACCTCGGCACGCACCTCAACACCCACCTTGGTGTGCGCACTGCGCCAACCTCTCAAAGACCCTATGTGGTGCGCTCCAAAGTGTACACCTTTGGTGCGCTCCAAGGTGCGCACCTTTGGTGCACACCGAGGTGCACACCAAAGTGTGCACCGAGGTGAGCACCAAAGTGCACTCCAAGGTGCACACCAAGGCGTGCACCTTTGGTGCGGTCAATGCAAACGAATTCGGAAGTTGGGGTCGATGTCCTAATCGCTGCTGCAGACTACACGTATGAGAATCGGACAAATAGCTTTATATAGGGGAGGTGTTGCGTTTGATGGGTCGACTCCCCTGGTTGTGTGCACTGCACCAACTTCAAAGACCCTGTCTTGTTTAAGAAGTCAAAAGTTGGGGTGGATGTCCTAATCATTGCTGCAGTCTACGCATGTATGAGAATCAGACAAATAGCTTATATAGGGGAGGTGTTGCATTCGGTGGGTTGACTCCCCTGGTTGTGCGCACTGCGCCAACCTCAAAGACCCCGCATAGCAGAAGAAGTCGGAAGTCGGATTTTGGTGAGCACCAAGGCGTGCACCTTTGGTGCGGTCAACGCAGACGAATTCAGAAGTTGGGGTGGATGTCCTAATCGTTGTTGCAGGCTACACATGTATGAGAATCAGACAAATAGCTTATATAGGGGAGGTGTTGGGTTTGATGGGTCAACTCCCTTGGTTGTGCGCATTACGCCAACCTCAAAGACCTTGTTTTCGTTAAGAAGTCAAAAGTTGGGGTCAATGTCCTAATGGCTCCTGTAGGCTACACATGTATGAGAATCGGACAAATAGCTTATATAGGGGAGGTGTTGGGTTTGATGGGTCGACTCCCCTGGTTGTGCGCATTACGTCAACCTCAAAGACCTTGTTTTCGTTAAGAAGTCAAAAGTTGGGGTCGATGTCCTAATTGCTCCTGTAGACTACACATGTATGAGAATCAGACAAATAGCTTATATAGGGGAGGTGTTGGGTTTGATGGGTTGACTCCCCTAGTTGTTCGCATTACACCAACCTCAAAGACCTTGTTTTCGTTTAGAAGCCGAAAGTTGGGGTCGATGTCCTAATTGCTCCTGCAGGCTACGCATGTATGAGAATCAGACAAATAGCTTATATAGGGGAGGTGTTGGGTTTGATGGGTCGACTCCCCTGGTTGTGCGCATTGCGCCAACCTCAAAGACCCTGCATTGCGGATGAAGTCGAAAGTCAGAGTTTGGTGTGCTACAAGGTGTGGTCGAAGGTGCTCACCTAGGTGTGCACCTTTGGAGCGCAGGAAAAGTGCCCTCCAAAAGTGCGCACCTTTGGAGTGCACAAAAGTGCCCTCCAAAAGTGCGCACCTTTGGAGCGCACAAAAGTGCCCTCCAAAAAGTGCCCTCCAAAAGTGCGCACCTTTGGAGCGCACAAAAGTGCCCTCCAAAAAGTGCCCTCCAAAAGTGCGCACCTTTGGAGTGCAGAAAAGTGCCCTCCAAAAAGTGCCCTCCAAAAGTGTGCACCTTTGGAGTGCACAAAAGTGCCCTCCAAAAGTGCGCACCTTTGGAGCGCAGAAAAGTGCCCTCCAAAAAGTGCCCTCCAAAAGTGCGCACCTTTGGAGCGCAGAAAAGTGCCCTCCAAAAAGTGCCCTCCAAAAGTGCGCACCTTTGGAGCGCAGAAAAGTGCCCTCCAAAAAGTGCCCTCCAAAAGTGCGCACCTTTGGAGCGCAGAAAAGTGCCCTCCAAAAAGTGCCCTCCAAAAGTGCGCACCTTTGGAGCGCACAAAAGTGCCCTCCAAAAAGTGCCCTCCAAAAGTGCGCACCTTTGGAGCGCACAAAAGTGCCCTCCAAAAGTGCGCACCTTTGGAGCGCACAAAAGTGCCCTCCAAAAGTGCGCACTTTTGGTGCGCACCAAGGCGCTGGTTCGGTCGTTGCAGGCGAGTTCGGAAGTTGGGGTCGATGTCCTGAGCGGAGGTGCAAACTACACAGGTGTCGGAATCGGACAAATAGCTTATATAGGGGAGGTGTATGCTTCGATGGGTCGACTCCCCAGGTTGAGCGCACCGCGCCAACCTCAAAGACCCTACGGTATGGATGAAGTCGGAAGTTGGGTCCGATGACCGATTCGATTAGTAGGTATGCTCATGAGGTCGGAATTTGGGTCCGATGACCTGCCATGTGCAGGAAGGCGAATGTTGGCACTGTGCGTTGCAAGGTGCACACCAAGGTGCTGGTGCGGTCTTTTTAGTCGAGTTCGGAAGTTGGGGTCGATGTCCTGATCGGAGGTGCAAGCTACACAGGTGTGGGAATCGGACAAATAGCTTATATAGGGGAGGTGTATGCTTCGTTGGGTCGACTCCCCGGGTTGAGCGCACCGCGCCAACCTCAAAGACCCTACGGTATGGATGAAGTCGGAAGTTGGGTCCGATGACCGATTCGATATGTAGGCATACTCGCGAGGTCGGAATTTGGGTCCGATGACCTGCCATGTGCAGGAAGGCGAATGTTGGCACTGTGCGTTGCAAGGTGCGCACCAAGGCGCTGGTTCGGTCGTTGCAGGCGAGTTCGGAAGTTGGGGTCGATGTCCTGATCGGAGGTGCAAACTACACAGGTGTGGGAATCGGACAAATAGCTTATATAGGGGAGGTGTATGCTTCGTTGGGTCGACTCCCCGGGTTGAGCGCACCGCGCCAACCTCAAAGACCCTACGGTATGGATGAAGTCGGAAGTTGTGTCCGATGACCGATTCGATATGTAGGCATACTCGCGAGGTCGGAATTTGGGTCCGATGACCTGCCATGTGCAGGAAGGCGAATGTTGGGACTGTGCGTCGCAAGGTGCGCACCAAGGCGCTGGTGCCGTCGTTGCAGTCGAGTTCGGAAGTTGGGGTCGATGTCCTGGTCAGAGGTGCAAACTACACAGGTGTGGGAATCGGACAAATAGCTTATATAGGGGAGGTGTATGCTTCGATGGGTCGACTCCCCGGGTTGAGCGCACCGCGCCAACCTCAAAGACCCTACAGTATGGATGAAGTCGGAAGTTGGGTCCGATGACCGATTCGATACGTAGGCATATTGGCGAGGTCTGAATTTGTGTCCGATGACCTGCCATGCGCAGGAAGGCGGAATTTGGGTCCGATGACCGAGTTGATGGCGTGCCATGCGCAGAAAGGCGGAATTTGGGTCCGATGACCGAGTTGATGTTGATGGCCCGCCATGCACAGGAAGGCGGAATTTGGGTCCGATGACCGATTTGAAGGCGTGCCATGCGCAGAAAGGCGGAGTTTGGGTCCGATGACCGAGTTGATATTGATGGCCCGCCATGCGCAGGAAGGCGGAATTTGGGTCCGATGACCTGACATACGCATGGAGTCCGACTCGGGGGCCGATGTTCGATTCGATGACTTGCATTGTGGGTAAAGTCGGAAGTTGTGGTCTTTGACCCGATTCGATGACCAGACTTCGGCTGCTTGAGAATCGGACAAATAACTTATATAGGGGAGGTAGTGTTCTCGAGCATCCTCCCCCCGTGCCCGTTTATGTCGATTGATGCTGGTGCTCGACTGGTTGGAGCGCTCGGATGCAAAAATCTTGCACCAGGATTTATCGATTGTGATGGACACGGCAAGTCTCCTGATTGCTATGCAGGAGCTCATCGTGAATCTCTATGCGGCCTTGGTATGGACTCGACCTGCGGAATGGTTCGGCAATGGTAGTCGCTCCAACACGTCCTTGCAATGGCCACAGAGGTGATTCGACTAGAGCTCCAGTCTAGCTTTTGGGTTGCTTGGCGGACTGGTATAGCCGCGATCGAGTTCCGGCCATGAACGTTTTAGATAGCTCTTGGGCTTTCTGGGACGGAAGTCGGAAGTTTGGGCTGTTGTCCGATTTGATGACCATTCTTCGGATGTGTGAGAATCGGACAAATAACTTATATAGGGGACTGTGTTGTCTCACGCAGCCCCCTCCGTGCCCCTCTATCTCGACCGATGTTGGTGCTTGAAAGGGTTGGGATCGCTCGGATTTATAAACGTGCACCACCATTTGTCGAGTGTGAGGGACGCGGCAGGTCTCCTAAATGCTATACGGGCGCTCTCTGAGAATCTCTATCCGGCCTCGACACAGACTAGTCTTGCTGAATGGTTTGGCACTGGTAGTCGATCCAACACGTCGTTGTTGTGGCCGCCTAGGCGATTCGATTCGAGCCCCCGTCTAGCTTTTGGGTTGCTTGGCGGATTTTGCCCTATCCGCAAGTGAGCTCGGTCCCTAAACGTTCGAGAAACCCGATTGCTATGCGCCGACTCTCTTTCTTGCGAGCCTCCATCTAGCTTTTGGGTCTCTACGGAACGGAAGTCGGAATCTGGGACCGTTGTTTGATTCGACGAGGCAGACTACGGTTGTGCGAGAATCGGACAAATAACTTATATAGGGGAGGTGTTGACTGGAGCATTCTCCCCCGTGCCCCTCTAACTCGACCAATGCTGGCGCTCGAACGGTGGTAGCGCTCGGATTTTCGTTGAGCGCCAGCATTGGTCGATTTAGAGGGGCATGCGAGATTCCCGAATGCTATGCGAGGGCTCTAACGGAAATGTCTATTGGTTTCGGTATGGATGCAATTGCGAGTGGTTCGGCAAAGGTAGTCGTTCCGATGCGTCCATGTCGTGGCCAAATCGATAATTCGATTTGAGCCCTCGTATAGCATTTGGGTCTCTCGATGTGATTCCGCATTCCAGTCCCTTTGGGCACTGCTTGAGCCGCATCCCAGGGGGTTCCCTTCCCAATAATCTGCCTCGCAACCCGATTGCTATGCGGTGAGGCTCCTCGGCCGCCTCGGAACTATCTGTGTATCAGACGCATCGCGGGATAAGGGGTTGGCAACGGTAGTCGCCCCAAGCGCGTCCGATGCTTGGACCATTCCGAGGCGGCCCTGAAGCCTCTTCCGTCTAGCCGTTGGGTCCTTCTCGCCGCATCCCTTGCCTCGCACCCCGATTGCTATGCGGTGAGGCTCCTCGGCCGCCTTGGAACTATCTGTGTATCAGACGCATCGCGGGATAAGGGGTTGTCACTGGTAGTCGCCCCAAGCGCGTCCGATGCTTGGACCATTCCGAGGCGGCCCTGAAGCCTCTTCCGTCTAGCCGTTGGGTCCTTCTCGCCGCATCCCTCGACTCGCACCCCGATTGCTATGCGGTGAGGCTCCTCGGCCGCCTTGGAACTATCTGTGTATCGGACGCGTCGCGGGATAAGGGGTTGTCACTGGTAGTCGCCCCAAGCGCGTCCGATGCTTGGACCATTCCGAGGCGGCCCTGAAGCCTCTTCCGTCTAGCCGTTGGGTCCTTCTCGCCGCATCCCTCGCCTCGCACCCCGATTGCTATGCGGTGAGGCTCCTCGGCCGCCTTGGAACTATCTGTGTATCGGACGCGTCGCGGGATAAGGGGTTGTCACTGGTAGTCGCCCCAAGCGCGTGCGATGCATGGACCATTCCCAGGCGGCCCTGAAGCCTCTTCCGTCTAGCCGTTGGGTCCTTCTCGCCGCATCCCTCGCCTCGCACCCCGATTGCTATGCGGTGAGGCTCCTCGGCCGCCTTGGAACTATCTGTGTATCGGACGCGTCGCGGGATAAGGGGTTGTCACTGGTAGTCGCCCCAAGCGCGTCCGATGCTTGGACCATTCCGAGGCGGCCCTGAAGCCTCTTCCGTCTAGCCGTTGGGTCCTTCTCGCCGCATCCCTCGCCTCGCACCCCGATTGCTATGCGGTGAGGCTCCTCGGCCGCCTTGGAACTATCTGTGTATCGGACGCGTCGCGGGATAAGGGGTTGTCACTGGTAGTCGCCCCAAGCGCGTCCGATGCTTGGACCATTCCGAGGCGGCCCTGAAGCCTCTTCCGTCTAGCCGTTGGGTCCTTCTCGCCGCATCCCTCGCCTCGCACCCCGATTGCTATGCGGTGAGGCTCCTCGGCCGCCTTGGAACTATCTGTGTATCGGACGCGTCGCGGGATAAGGGGTTGTCACTGGTAGTCGCCCCAAGCGCGTCCGATGCTTGGACCATTCCGAGGCGGCCCTGAAGCCTCTTCCGTCTAGCCGTTGGGTCCTTCTCGCCGCATCCCTCGCCTCGCACCCCGATTGCTATGCGGTGAGGCTCCTCGGCCGCCTTGGAACTATCTGTGTATCGGACGCATCGCGGGATAAGGGGTTGTCACTGGTAGTCGCCCCAAGCGCGTCCGATGCTTGGACCATTCCGAGGCGGCCCTGAAGCCTCTTCCGTCTAGCCGTTGGGTCCTTCTCGCCGCATCCCTCGCCTCGCACCCCGATTGCTATGCGGTGAGGCTCCTCGGCCGCCTTGGAACTATCTGTGTATCGGACGCGTCGCGGGATAAGGGGTTGTCACTGGTAGTCGCCCCAAGCGCGTCCGATGCTTGGACCATTCCGAGGCGGCCCTGAAGCCTCTTCCGTCTAGCCGTTGGGTCCTTCTCGCCGCATCCCTCGCCTCGCACCCCGATTGCTATGCGGTGAGGCTCCTCGGCCGCCTTGGAACTATCTGTGTATCGGACGCGTCGCGGGATAAGGGGTTGTCACTGGTAGTCGCCCCAAGCGCGTCCGATGCTTGGACCATTCCGAGGCGGACCTGAAGCCTCTTCCGTCTAGCCGTTGGGTCCTTCTCGCCGCATCCCTCGCCTCGCACCCCGATTGCTATGCGGTGAGGCTCCTCGGCCGCCTTGGAACTATCTGTGTATCGGACGCGTCGCGGGATAAGGGGTTGTCACTGGTAGTCGCCCCAAGCGCGTCCGATGCTTGGACCATTCCGAGGCGGCCCTGAAGCCTCTTCCGTCTAGCCGTTGGGTCCTTCTTGCCGCATCCCTCGCCTCGCACCCCGATTGCTATGCGGTGAGGCTCCTCGGCCGCCTTGGAACTATCTGTGTATCGGACGCGTCGCGGGATAAGGGGTTGTCACTGGTAGTCGCCCCAAGCGCGTCCGATGCTTGGACCATTCCGAGGCGGCCCTGAAGCCTCTTCCGTCTAGCCGTTGGGTCCTTCTCGCCGCATCCCTCGCCTCGCACCCCGATTGCTATGCGGTGAGGCTCCTCGGCCGCCTTGGAACTATCTGTGTATCGGACGCATCGCGGGATAAGGGGTTGTCACTGGTAGTCGCCCCAAGCGCGTCCGATGCTTGGACCATTCCGAGGCGGCCCTGAAGCCTCTTCCGTCTAGCCGTTGGGTCCTTCTCGCCGCATCCCTCGCCTCGCACCCCGATTGCTATGCGGTGAGGCTCCTCGGCCGCCTTGGAACTATCTGTGTATCGGACGCGTCGCGGGATAAGGGGTTGTCACTGGTAGTCGCCCCAAGCGCGTCCGATGCTTGGACCATTCCGAGGCGGACCTGAAGCCTCTTCCGTCTAGCCGTTGGGTCCTTCTCGCCGCATCCCTCGCCTCGCACCCCGATTGCTATGCGGTGAGGCTCCTCGGCCGCCTTGGAACTATCTGTGTATCGGACGCGTCGCGGGATAAGGGGTTGTCACTGGTAGTCGCCCCAAGCGCGTCCGATGCTTGGACCATTCCGAGGCAGCCCTGAAGCCTCTTCCGTCTAGCCGTTGGGTCCTTCTCGCCGCATCCCTCGCCTCGCACCCCGATTGCTATGCGGTGAGGCTCCTCGGCCGCCTTGGAACTATCTGTGTATCGGACGCGTCGCGGGATAAGGGGTTGTCACTGGTAGTCGCCCCAAGCGCGTCCGATGCTTGGACCATTCCGAGGCGGACCTGAAGCCTCTTCCCTCTAGCCGTTGGGGCTTTCTCGCCGCATCCCTCGCCTCGCACCCCGATTGCTATTCGGTGAGGCTCCTCGGCCGCCTTGGAACTATCTGTGTATCGGACGCATCGCGGGATAAGGGGTTGGCAGTGGTAGTCGCCCCAAGCGCGTCCGATGCTTGGACCATTCCGAGGCGGCCCTGCAGCCTCTTCCGTCTAGCCGTTGGGGCCATCTCGCTGCATCCCCCACCTCGCACCACGATTGCTATGCGGTGAGGCTCCTTGGCCGCCTCGGAACTATCTGTGTATCGGACGCATCGCGGGATAAGGGGTTGTCACTGGTAGTCGCCCCAAGCGCGTCCGATGCTTGGACTATTCCGAGGCGGCCCTGCAGCCTCTTCCGTCTAGCCGTTGGGGCCATCTCGCCGCATCCCCCAGCTCCTCGGCCGCCTCGGAACTATCTGTGTATCGGACGCATCGCGGGATAAGGGGTTGGCAGTGGTAGTCGCCCCAAGCGCGTTCGATGCTTGGACTATTCCGAGGCGGCCCCGCAGCCTCTTCCGTCTACCCTTTGGGGCCATCTCGCCGCATCCCTCGCCTCGCACCCCGATTGCTATGCGGTGAGGCTCCTCGGCCGCCTGGGAACTATCTTCGTATCGGATGCATCGCGGGATAAGGGGTTGTCACTGGTAGTCGCCCCAAGCGCGTCCGATGCTTGGACTATTCCGAGGCGGCCCTGTGGCCTCTTCCGTCTAGCCGTTGGGGCCATCTCGCCGCATCCCTCACCTCGCACCCCCATTGCTATGCGGTGAGGCTCCTCGGCCGCCTTGGAACTGTCTTCGTATCGGAAGCATCGCGGGATAAGGGGTTGTCACTGGTAGTCGCCCCAAGCGCGTCCGATGCTTGGACTATTCCGAGGCGGCCCTGCAGCCTCTTCCGTCTAGCCGTTGGGGCCATCTCGCCGCATCCCCCACCTCGCACCCGGATTGCTATGCGGTGAGGCTCCTCGGCCGCCTTGGAACTATCTTCGTATCGGACGCATCGCGGGATAAGGGGTTGTCACTGGTAGTCGCCCCAAGCGCGTCCGATGCTTGGACTATTCCGACGCGGCCCTGTGGCCTCTTCCGTCTAGCCGTTGGGGCCATCTCGCCGCATCCCCCACCTCGCACCCCGATTGCTATGCGGTGAGGCTCCTCGGCCGCCTTGGAACCATCTTCGTATCGGACGCATCGCGGGATGAGGGGTTGTCACTGGTAGTCGCCCCAAGCGCGTCCGATGCTTGGACCATTCCGAGGCGGCCCTGAAGCCTCTTCCGTCTAGCCGTTGGGGCCTTCCCGCCCCATCCCTCGCCTCGCACCCCCGATTGCTATGCGGTGAGGCTCCTCGGCCGCCTTGGAACCATCTGTGTATCGGACGCATCGCGGGATAAGGGGTTGGCACTGGTAGTCGCCCCAAGCGCGTCCGATGCTTGGAGCATTCCGAGGTGGCCCTGAAGCCTCTTCCGTCTAGCCGTTGGGGCCTTCCCGCCCCATCCCTCGCCTCGCACCCCGATTGATATGCGGTGAGGCTCCTCGGCCGCCTTGGAACTATCTGTGTATCGGACGCATCGCGGGATAAGGGGTTGGCACTGGTAGTCGTCCCAATCGCGTCCGATGCTTGGACCATTCCGAGGCGGCCCTGCAGCCTCTTCCGTTTAGCCGTCGGGGCCTTCCCGCCGCATCCCTCGCCTCGCATCCCGATTCCTATGCGGTGAGTCTTCTCGGCCGCCGCGGAACTATACCTGTTATTGCTACTGCATCCTTCGGCTGGTAACCTCCTCTGCCGCCTTGGAACGTTCTCTTTGTCGGACGCGTCGCGGGATAAGGGGTTGGCACTGGTAGTCGCCCCAAGCGCGCCCGATGCATAGACCGCTCCGAGTTGACCTTGCTTTCAGCCTCTCACATGCATAGACCTCTCTGAGTCGACCCTGCAGCCTCTCACGTTTAGCCTTTGGAATCTCGCCTCACAACATGATTGCTATCCTTGATGCATCCCTTGCCTCGAGCCCTGATTGCTTTCTTGGCTGCATCCCTCCTCTCCTCACAGCCCGGTTGTCATCACTGCTTCATCCGTCGCTTCATGCATTCTGGCTGCTGGGCCCTTCCCACCGCACACCTCGATTGCTATCTCTTCTGCATCACACACCCCGATTGCTATCTCTGCTACATCCCTCGGCTCTCACTTCTGCATCCTTCGCCTCCCACCTCGATTGCTATCAATGCTGCATCCGTAACCTCACACCCCGATTGCTATGCGGGGAGGCTCCTTGGCCGCCTTGGAAATTTCTGTGTGTCGGACGCACCGCGGGATAAGGGGTTGGCACTGGTAGTCGCCCCAAGTGCGCCCGATTCTTAGACCGCTTCGAGGTGACCTCGTAGCCTCTTTCGTCCAGGCTTCCTGCCTTCAACGCCCTTTTTACACCTCGATTGCTATGCGCGGGCTCGTTGGCGTCTATCACCTCTCTGCGAAGAGTGGCACGATGATTGTTGGGGTAAATCGTAGCAGTCCGATCTCTGGCCTTGGGCCATTGTGAGGGCTGATCGATTTCCTGTGCGCATCTCGTGTTCGCCCAGTAACAGACTCGACGACTTGTAATCGGTCTTGTTCCCGATTGTTCCTGGAGGTAGTCTTCGGAACTCTTGGATTTGACCTGTCACTCGAACTGTCCTCTTCCGAGGATGCTTGTGTGTGTGTGCTTGTGCCATTTCCTTGGCGGTATTAACGAGATATTAAAGAGCGGAGTGAGCGCCTCGCCCAGCTATGTTTGGGGCTCTCACTCCCTTACCCGGTGTGCGACCGCTTTGCACGTAGGTTGCGGAGCATCGCGACTCTTTCGATGTTTGGCGGTTGTCTTCCGGTGATGCGTTGGTCCCGAAGTGCACGTTACTAGCATTTCTGCCATTGTTCTCGATCTTTGGCACGTTCCTTCGTTGCAATTGGATATATATCTCCGTTTATACGCGCAGGCTTCTCCCGCCTATTCAGCGCTGTCCCACTCTCAGCACTCTCGTGGTCTCCTTGGCTTCTCTCTCCCGTGAGCGAGCTCTCTTCTCGAGTCTTTTCCATGTCCCATGGAGGTTGCCTTGCGAAATTCGGGCACACAAACGTGACCGGATAAGAGCGGAATTGCCTATGAGGAGAA
>NW_026729057.1:102500-122500 GCF_030272615.1 Cryptomeria japonica | reverse complement strand
AGTTGGGTTAATTGTCCGGTTTGCCTCGGGTGCGCACCTTGCGTGCACCTTCGCCAGGGTGGGCGCCTTGGTGCGCACACCTTGGCTGGGCTGCGCACCCGGGCGCGCACACCTTGGCACCCGCGTTTCCTTCATTTTAAATTTTTTTTTTTTACAATCTCTCAAGTGGGAAATTCTATAATCTCAACTTTTTTTGCCTTTTCAGGAAACTTTTGAATGGAGCGCATCATTGGTGCGCTCCGAAGTGTGCTCCAAGGTGCGCACCTCTGGTGTGCTCCAAAGCTCTCTCCAGCTGCGTGCACCTGCCCCGGCCGCGCACCCGGCCCCGCCCAGCTTCGCTCACCTGTCCCGGGCGTCTAGTGCGGAACCTTAGAGTAAGAAACATCACCGTGCACCTTGGCCAACGTGCGCGACTCGACCGAGCGCGCACTGGCCGAGGTGCACACCGATTTCACCTGGGTGCGCGCGCAGCACCTCGGGCGCACCGGGGTGCGCGCACAACGCCCGGGTTGCACCGTGGCCTGTGTGCTCGGGGCGCCTCGGGTGCGCGCTCGGTGTCGCCCCCGCGCGCGCGGTAGTGCGGGCAGCGCACCCCGGCCCGGCCCGGCCCCGACGAGAACGCAAACGGGCAAAAGGTTTATTCAAATAGCATTGCGACGCCCGGCGAAAAACTAAAAAAGGGTGCAACACCGGGACTTCCCGGGAGGTCACCCATCCCAGTACTACTCCGGCCCAAGCGCGCTTAACTGCGGAGTTCTGATGGGATCCGGTGCACTAACGCTGGTATGATCGCACCCGTTATGAGCTTGTCGCAGTGTGTACTTAGCAAACCGCGACCCACGTGCGAATCCACCCCGGCCACCCACCCCCGTCGAGGTGCACACCCTCCCTCGCGAAGTGCGCCCCGTTCGCCAAGTGTGAGCCCTGCCCGGGTGCGCGCACCTTGCTAGGGCGTCGGGTGTGCACCCGGCCCGGCCTACGTGCGTGCACCTGGACGGGGCGTCGTGTGCGTGCAGTGTCCCGTCTGCAACGCGGTGCCCACACACCACCTCGGGCGCAACGACCTGCGCTCACATGTGGGCCGAGTGCACCTTGGTGCATGTTCGGGGCGCCTCGGGTGCACGCTCGATCTTGCCCCGGTGCACCAAGGCGCTCGGTTTGCCCCGGGTGCGCACTTGGTGCAAGGTGGGCACCCAAAATAGGGATCAAGCACCAAAACACAAGTTTCGGGATGCAAAATGGGACCCAAGGACCACAAATGCGTTCCAAGACCCATGATGGGTCCACGAGAACAAAAATGTGTTCCGAGACTTAATAAACAAATATTGGGTTTTAGGAGAAGAAACATGCTCTGATGCCCAAAACGAGAATCGACCCCGAAAAGGCCACAGGCCAAAAGTGGGATGCGAGACAAAAAAAAATGGGACCCGAGGACCAAAATTGGGTTCCCAGGTCGAAGACAGGGCAACCGGACAAGAAACGACCTCTAAGGCTCGAAATGAGTCCCGACGACTAAAACTTGACAAGAAGCACCCATCAGGCACCCAACTCGACACCCATGGGATGCCGACCCACCCGGGCTTCCACCTAGCACACCTTGGCACCCACCCACCCTCGCACCCAACCTCGCACCCAACTTAGCACCTTTGAACCCACATTGGCACTCACCCTGACCCTGGCACCTTGGAACCCACATTGGCACTCACCTTGACCCTGGCACCCACCTTTGCACTCACCTTGGGACCCACCCTGGCTCCCACCTCGGCACCCACCCAGACACCCACCTTGGTTCCTTGGCACCCACCTTGGATCCTTGGCACCCACCCCGACACCCACCTTGGCACGCAACTTGGCTACTTGCCACCCACCTTGGCTCCTTGACGCCCACCCCGACAACCACCCCGTGACCTACCCTGGCTAGGGTTGGTGCACACCCACCCTGGTGCCCACCTTGGCACCCACCCCATGACCCACCTTGGCACGCACCTTAGTACCCACCCCGTTACCCACCCTAGGACCCACCCCGTGACCCACCTTGGCCAGGGTGGGTGCCTTGGTGCGCACAACTTGCCTGGGCTGCACACCAGGGCGGGCTCAAGATGGCACCCGCGTTCCGTTTTTTTCACTATCTTTCAAAACGGAAATTTTAAAATCTCGTTTTTTTTTTTTTTTTGCCTTTTCTGGAAATTAGTGAAGGCAGCGCATCAAAGGTGCGCAATGCTGGTGCGAACCCGGGAGCGCTCCGATGTGTGCTCCAAGGTGCGGCGTGCACGAAGTCCGAGCCCGGCTTGCCCCGGGTGCGCACCTCGCGTGCACCTTCGCCGGGGTGAGCACCTTGGCTGGGTTGCGCGCCCTGGTGCGCACCAAGGAGCGCTCTGAAGTGTGCTCCAAGGTGCGGCGTGCACGAAGTCGGAGCTCGGTTTGCCCCGGGTGTGCACCTCGGGTGCGCACCTCGCGTGCACCTTCGCTGCGGTGGGCACCTTGGCTGGGTTGCGCGCCTTGGTGGGCACCATGCAGTGCACGAAGTCGGAGCCCGGTTTGCCCCGGGCGCGCACCTCCGCCAGGGTGGGCACCTTGGTGCGCACAACTTGCCTGGGCTGCGCACCAGGAAGGGCTCAAGATGGCACCCGCGTTCCGTTTTTTTCACTATCTTTCAGAACGGAAATTTTAAAATATCGTTTTTTTTTGCCTTTTCTGGAAATTAGTGAAGGCAGCGCATCAAAGGTGCGCAACGCTGGTGCGAACCTGGGAGCGCTCCGATGTGTGCTCCAAGGTGCGGCGTGCACGAAGTCGGAGCCCGGTTTGCCCCGGGTGCGCCCTGGTGGGCACCATGGTGCGCACCAAGGAGCGCTCCGAAGTGTGCTCCAAGGTGCGGCCTGCACGAAGTCGGAGCCCGGTTTGCCCCGGGTGTGCACCGCGGGTGGGCACCTTGGTGCGCATGCCTTGCCTGGGCTGCGCACCAGGGCGGGCTCAAGATGGCACCCGCGTTCCGTTTTTTTCACTATCTTTCAAAACGGAAATTTTAAAATCTCATTTTTTTTTGCCTTTTCTGGAAATTAGTGAAGGCAGCGCATCAAAGGTGCGCACCTCGCTGCCCACCACGGTGCGCAACGCCGGTGGGCACCCGGGAGTGCTTCGAAGTGTGCTCCAAGGTGCTGCGTGCACGTTGTCGGAGCCCGGTTTGCCCCGGGTGCGCACCTCGCGTGCACCTTCGTCGGGGTGGGCACCTTGGCTGGGTTTGCCCCGGCTGCGCTCCGAAGCGGGGTTATTGGAGCGCCGCCTCTTTTTTTGTCGGAGCGTTTGGTGGGGTTTCTCGCATTGGCTCTTCCCAGGCCCGGTTGCCACCCTGGCGCGCACGAAGTCGGAAGTAGGGTTAATTGCCCGGGTGCGCACCTTTGCCAGGGTGGGCACCTTACCTGGGCTGTGCACCCGGGCGGGCTCAAGATGGCACCCGCGTTCCGTTTTTTTCACTATCTTTCAAAACGGAAATTTTAAAATCTCCTCTTTTTTTTGCCTTTTCTGGAAATTAGTGAAGGCAGCGCATCAAAGGTGCGCACCTCGCTGCCCACCTTGGTGTGCTCTGAGGTGCGCACCCGGGAGCGCTACGAAGTGTGCTCCAAGGTGCGGCGTGCACGTTGTCGGAGCCCGGTTTGCCCCGGGTGCGCACCTCGCCTGCACCTTGGCCGGGGTGGGCACCCTGGCTGGGTTTGCCCAGGGTGCGCTCCGAAGCGGGGTTACTGGAGCGCCCCCTCTTTTTTTGTCAGAGCGTTTGGTGGGGTTTCTCGCATTGGCTCTTCCCAGGCCCGGTTGTTGGGTGCGCTCCCACCCTGGCGCGCGCGAAGTTGGAAGTTGGGTTAATTGCCCGGGCGCGCACCTTCGCCAGGGTGGGCACCTTGGTGCGCACACCTTGGCTGGGCTGCGCACCAGGGCGGGCTCAAGATGGCACCAGCATTCCCTTTTTCTCACTATCTTTCAAAACGGAAATTTTAAAATCTCGTTTTCTTTTGCCTTTTATGGAAATTAGTGAAGGCATCGCATCAAAGGTGCGCACCTCGCTGCCCACCTTGGTGTGCTCCGAGGTGCCCACCACGGTGCGCTCCGAGGTGCCCACCACGGTGCGCAACGCCGGTGCGAACCCGGGAGCGCCCCGATGTGTGCTCCAAGGTGCGGCGTGCACGAAGCCGGACCCCGGTTTGCCCCGGGTGCGCACCTCGCGTGCACCTTGGTGCGCACACCTTGGCTGGGTTGCGCGGCCTGGTGGGCACCATGGTGCGCACCAAGGAGCGCTCCGAAGTGTGCTCCAAGGTGCGGCGTGCACGAAGTCCTAGCCCGGTTTGCCCCGGGTGCGCACCTTCGCCGCGGTGGGCACCATGGCGTGCACGAAGTCGGAGCCCGGTTTGCCCCGGGTGCGCACCTCGCGTGCACCTTCGCCGGGGTGGGCACCTCGGCTGGGTTGCGCGCCCTGGTGCGCACCAAGGAGCGCTCCGAAGTGTGCTCCAAGGTGCGGCGTGCACGAAGTCGGAGCCCGGTTTGCCCCGGGTGCGCACCTTCGCCGCGGTGGGCACCCTGGTGCGCACCATGGCGTGCACGAAGTCGGAGCCCGGTTTGCCCCGGGTGCGCACCTCGCGTGCACCTTCGGCGGGGTTGCGCGCCCTGGTGCGCACCAAGGAGCGCTCCGAAGTGTGCTCCAAGGTGCGGCGTGCACGAAGTCGGAGCCCGGTTTGCCCCGGGTGCGCACCTCGCGTGCACCTTCGGCGGGGTTGCGCGCCCTGGTGGGCACCATGGTGCGCACCAAGGAGCGCTCCGAAGTGTGCTCCAAGGTGCGGCGTGCACGAAGTCGGAGCCCGGTTTGCCCCGGGTGCGCACCTCGCGTGCACCTTCGCCGCGGTGGGCACCATGGCGTGCACGAAGTCGGAGCCCGGTTTGCCCCGGGTGCGCACCTCGCGTGCACCTTCGCCGGGGTGGGCACCTCGGCTGGGTTGCGCGCCCTGGTGCGCACCAAGGAGCGCTCCGAAGTGTGCTCCAAGGTGCGGCGTGCACGAAGTCGGAGCCCGGTTTGCCCCGGGTGCGCACCTCGCGTGCACCTTCGCCGCGGTGGGCACCATGGCGTGCACGAAGTCGGAGCCCGGTTTGCCTCGGGTGCGCACCCCGCGTGCACCTTCGCCGGGGTGGGCACCTCGGCTGGGTTGCGCGCCCTGGTGCGCACCAAGGAGCGCTCCGAAGTGTGCTCCAAGGTGCGGCGTGCACGAAGTCGGAGCCCGGTTTGCCCCGGGTGCGCACCTCGCGTGCACCTTCGCCGCGGTGGGCACCTTGGCTGGGTTGGGCACCATTGAGCGCTCCGAAGTGTGCTCCAAGGTGCGCACCATGGCCCTCCAAGGTGCGCAGCATGGCGTGCACGAAGTCGGAGCCCGGTTTGCCCCGGGTGCGCACCTCGCGTGCACCTTCGCCAGGGTGGGCACCTCGGTGCGCACACCTTCTCAATGTTTTCTTGCCTTTTCTGGAAATTGGTGAAGGCAGCGCATCAAAGGTGCGCACCTCGGTGTGCTCCGAGGTGCGAACCCGAGAGCGCTCCGAGGTGCCCACGAAGTCGAAAGTCGGGTTAATTGCATTGTTTTCCCCGGGTGCGCTCCGAGGTGCGCAACATCGGTGCGCACCAAGGAGGGCTCCGAAGTGTGCTCCAAGGTGCGCACGATTCGGAGCTCGGTTTGCCCGGGGTGCGCACACCTTGGCTGGGTTGCGCACCCTTTGTGCGCTCCAAGGTGCGCACGAAGTCGGAGCTCGGTTTGCCCCGGGTGCGCACCTTCGCCAGGGTGCGCACCTTGATGCGCACGCCTTGGCTGGGCTGCGCACCTTGGTGGGCGCCATGGTGCGCACCTTTCGTGCGCTCCAAGGTGCGCACGAAGTCGGAGCTCGGTTTGCCCCGGGTGCGCACCTTGGTGGGCGCCATGGTGCACTCCGAGGTGCCCAAGATTGGTGCGCAACAAGGAGCGCTCCGAAGTGCGCTCCAAGGTGCGCAGGTGCGCGCGAAGTCGAAAGTTGGGTTAATTGTCCGGTTTGCCTCGGGTGCGCACCTTGCGTGCACCTTCGCCAGGGTGGGCGCCTTGGTGCGCACACCTTGGCTGGGCTGCGCACCCGGGCGCGCACACCTTGGCACCCGCGTTTCCTTCATTTTAAATTTTTTTTTTTTACAATCTCTCAAGTGGGAAATTCTATAATCTCAACTTTTTTTGCCTTTTCAGGAAACTTTTGAATGGAGCGCATCATTGGTGCGCTCCGAAGTGTGCTCCAAGGTGCGCACCTCTGGTGTGCTCCAAAGCTCTCTCCAGCTGCGTGCACCTGCCCCGGCCGCGCACCCGGCCCCGCCCAGCTTCGCTCACCTGTCCCGGGCGTCTGGTGCGGAACCTTAGAGTAAGAAACATCACCGTGCACCTTGGCCAACGTGCGCGACTCGACCGAGCGCGCACTGGCCGAGGTGCACACCGATTTCACCTGGGTGCGCGCGCAGCACCTCGGGCGCACCGGGGTGCGCGCACAACGCCCGGGTTGCACCGTGGCCTGTGTGCTCGGGGCGCCTCGGGTGCGCGCTCGGTGTCGCCCCCCGCGCGCGCGGTAGTGCGGGCAGCGCACCCCGGCCCGGCCCGGCCCCGACGAGAACGCAAACGGGCAAAAGGTTTATTCAAATAGCATTGCGACGCCCGGCGAAAAACTAAGAAAGGGTGCAACACCGGGACTTCCCGGGAGGTCACCCATCCCAGTACTACTCCGGCCCAAGCGCGCTTAACTGCGGAGTTCTGATGGGATCCGGTGCACTAACGCTGGTATGATCGCACCCGTTATGAGCTTGTCGCAGTGTGTACTTAGCAAACCGCGACCCACGTGCGAATCCACCCCGGCCACCCACCCCCGTCGAGGTGCACACCCTCCCTCGCGAAGTGCGCCCCGTTCGCCAAGTGTGAGCCCTGCCCGGGTGCGCGCACCTTGCTAGGGCGTCGGGTGTGCACCCGGCCCGGCCTACGTGCGTGCACCTGGACGGGGCGTCGTGTGCGTGCAGTGTCCCGTCTGCAACGCGGTGCCCACACACCACCTCGGGCGCAACGACCTGCGCTCACATGTGGGCCGAGTGCACCTTGGTGCATGTTCGGGGCGCCTCGGGTGCACGCTCGATCTTGCCCCGGTGCACCAAGGCGCTCGGTTTGCCCCGGGTGCGCACTTGGTGCAAGGTGGGCACCCAAAATAGGGATCAAGCACCAAAACACAAGTTTCGGGATGCAAAATGGGACCCAAGGACCACAAATGCGTTCCAAGACCCATGATGGGTCCACGAGAACAAAAATGTGTTCCGAGACTTAATAAACAAATATTGGGTTTTAGGAGAAGAAACATGCTCTGATGCCCAAAACGAGAATCGACCCCGAAAAGGCCACAGGCCAAAAGTGGGATGCGAGACAAAAAAAAATGGGACCCGAGGACCAAAATTGGGTTCCCAGGTCGAAGACAGGGCAACCGGACAAGAAACGACCTCTAAGGCTCGAAATGAGTCCCGACGACTAAAACTTGACAAGAAGCACCCATCAGGCACCCAACTCGACACCCATGGGATGCCGACCCACCCGGGCTTCCACCTAGCACACCTTGGCACCCACCCACCCTCGCACCCAACCTCGCACCCAACTTAGCACCTTTGAACCCACATTGGCACTCACCCTGACCCTGGCACCTTGGAACCCACATTGGCACTCACCTTGACCCTGGCACCCACCTTTGCACTCACCTTGGGACCCACCCTGGCTCCCACCTCGGCACCCACCCAGACACCCACCTTGGTTCCTTGGCACCCACCTTGGATCCTTGGCACCCACCCCGACACCCACCTTGGCACGCAACTTGGCTACTTGCCACCCACCTTGGCTCCTTGACGCCCACCCCGACAACCACCCCGTGACCTACCCTGGCTAGGGTTGGTGCACACCCACCCTGGTGCCCACCTTGGCACCCACCCCATGACCCACCTTGGCACGCACCTTAGTACCCACCCTGTTACCCACCCTAGGACCCACCCCGTGACCCACCTTGGCCAGGGTGGGTGCACCCACCCTGGTGCCCACCTTGGCACCCACCCATCCTAGCACCCAGCCTGTGACCGGGCTTGGAACCCAACCTTGCACCCGTCTTGGCCAGTGTGGGTGCGCACCCATCCTGGCACCCACGTTGTGACACACCCTTTAACCCACGCACCCTAGCAGCCACGTTGGCACCCACCTTGGAACACAACCTAGCAACTTGGCACCCACCCCGTGACCCACCTTGGCATCCACCATAGCAGTCGCCCACTTGGCACCCACCTTGGAACCCAAGTTGGCACCCACCTCGGCACCCACCTTGACACTTGTGGACCCACCTTGCCACTCACCCTAGCATCGACCCATCCTAGCACCCACCCTGGCACCTTTGCACCCTAGCACTCACCCATCCTAGCACCTAACCTGTGACCCACCTTGACACTCACCCTCGCACCCACCTTGGAACCCAACCTAGCACCCACCCACCCTGACACCAACCCTAGCACCTACCCACCCTTGCACCCACCCTGTGACCCATCTTGGCACCCACCCATCCTACCACTCAACCTATCACCCACCTTCTCACCCACCTTGGCATCCACCTTAGCACCCACCCACACTGGCACCTTGGCACCCACCTCGGGCAAGGTGGGTGCACACCCACCCTGACACCCAATTTAGAACCAACCGAGCATGTTACCCACCTTGGCACCCACATTGCAGCCCACCCTAGTACCCACCCTATGACCCACATTGGCATCCACACCCTAGCACCCAGGCACCTCGACACCCGCCTTGACACGCACCCTAGCACTAAACCTGTGACCCACCTTGGAACTCACCCTAGAACCCACCCACCCTGTGAACCACCTTGGCATCCACCTTAGCACCCACCCACCTTGGCACCCACTCTAGCACTCACCCATCCTAACACCCAACTTGTTACCCACCTTGGCACCCGCCCTCGCGTCCACCTTGAAACCCACCCTAGCACCCACCCACGCAGGAGCCCACCTTGGCACCCAACCTAACACCCACGCATCCTGGCACCCAACTTGTGACCCACCTTGGAACCCACCCTAGTACCCACCTTTGAACCCACTATATCACCAACCCACCTTGGCACCCACCCTATGACCCTCTTTGGAATCCACCCTAGCACGCACCCACCCTGGCACCCACCATGGAGCGCACCCTAGCACCCACCCACCTCGGCACGCACCTCAACACCCACCTTGGTGTGCGCACTGCGCCAACCTCTCAAAGACCCTATGTGGTGCGCTCCAAAGTGTACACCTTTGGTGCGCTCCAAGGTGCGCACCTTTGGTGCACACCGAGGTGCACACCAAAGTGTGCACCGAGGTGAGCACCAAAGTGCACTCCAAGGTGCACACCAAGGCGTGCACCTTTGGTGCGGTCAATGCAAACGAATTCGGAAGTTGGGGTCGATGTCCTAATCGCTGCTGCAGACTACACGTATGAGAATCGGACAAATAGCTTTATATAGGGGAGGTGTTGCGTTTGATGGGTCGACTCCCCTGGTTGTGTGCACTGCACCAACTTCAAAGACCCTGTCTTGTTTAAGAAGTCAAAAGTTGGGGTGGATGTCCTAATCATTGCTGCAGTCTACGCATGTATGAGAATCAGACAAATAGCTTATATAGGGGAGGTGTTGCATTCGGTGGGTTGACTCCCCTGGTTGTGCGCACTGCGCCAACCTCAAAGACCCCGCATAGCAGAAGAAGTCGGAAGTCGGATTTTGGTGAGCACCAAGGCGTGCACCTTTGGTGCGGTCAACGCAGACGAATTCAGAAGTTGGGGTGGATGTCCTAATCGTTGTTGCAGGCTACACATGTATGAGAATCAGACAAATAGCTTATATAGGGGAGGTGTTGGGTTTGATGGGTCAACTCCCTTGGTTGTGCGCATTACGCCAACCTCAAAGACCTTGTTTTCGTTAAGAAGTCAAAAGTTGGGGTCAATGTCCTAATGGCTCCTGTAGGCTACACATGTATGAGAATCGGACAAATAGCTTATATAGGGGAGGTGTTGGGTTTGATGGGTCGACTCCCCTGGTTGTGCGCATTACGTCAACCTCAAAGACCTTGTTTTCGTTAAGAAGTCAAAAGTTGGGGTCGATGTCCTAATTGCTCCTGTAGACTACACATGTATGAGAATCAGACAAATAGCTTATATAGGGGAGGTGTTGGGTTTGATGGGTTGACTCCCCTAGTTGTTCGCATTACACCAACCTCAAAGACCTTGTTTTCGTTTAGAAGCCGAAAGTTGGGGTCGATGTCCTAATTGCTCCTGCAGGCTACGCATGTATGAGAATCAGACAAATAGCTTATATAGGGGAGGTGTTGGGTTTGATGGGTCGACTCCCCTGGTTGTGCGCATTGCGCCAACCTCAAAGACCCTGCATTGCGGATGAAGTCGAAAGTCAGAGTTTGGTGTGCTACAAGGTGTGGTCGAAGGTGCTCACCTAGGTGTGCACCTTTGGAGCGCAGGAAAAGTGCCCTCCAAAAGTGCGCACCTTTGGAGTGCACAAAAGTGCCCTCCAAAAGTGCGCACCTTTGGAGCGCACAAAAGTGCCCTCCAAAAAGTGCCCTCCAAAAGTGCGCACCTTTGGAGCGCACAAAAGTGCCCTCCAAAAAGTGCCCTCCAAAAGTGCGCACCTTTGGAGTGCAGAAAAGTGCCCTCCAAAAAGTGCCCTCCAAAAGTGTGCACCTTTGGAGTGCACAAAAGTGCCCTCCAAAAGTGCGCACCTTTGGAGCGCAGAAAAGTGCCCTCCAAAAAGTGCCCTCCAAAAGTGCGCACCTTTGGAGCGCAGAAAAGTGCCCTCCAAAAAGTGCCCTCCAAAAGTGCGCACCTTTGGAGCGCAGAAAAGTGCCCTCCAAAAAGTGCCCTCCAAAAGTGCGCACCTTTGGAGCGCAGAAAAGTGCCCTCCAAAAAGTGCCCTCCAAAAGTGCGCACCTTTGGAGCGCACAAAAGTGCCCTCCAAAAAGTGCCCTCCAAAAGTGCGCACCTTTGGAGCGCACAAAAGTGCCCTCCAAAAGTGCGCACCTTTGGAGCGCACAAAAGTGCCCTCCAAAAGTGCGCACTTTTGGTGCGCACCAAGGCGCTGGTTCGGTCGTTGCAGGCGAGTTCGGAAGTTGGGGTCGATGTCCTGAGCGGAGGTGCAAACTACACAGGTGTCGGAATCGGACAAATAGCTTATATAGGGGAGGTGTATGCTTCGATGGGTCGACTCCCCAGGTTGAGCGCACCGCGCCAACCTCAAAGACCCTACGGTATGGATGAAGTCGGAAGTTGGGTCCGATGACCGATTCGATTAGTAGGTATGCTCATGAGGTCGGAATTTGGGTCCGATGACCTGCCATGTGCAGGAAGGCGAATGTTGGCACTGTGCGTTGCAAGGTGCACACCAAGGTGCTGGTGCGGTCTTTTTAGTCGAGTTCGGAAGTTGGGGTCGATGTCCTGATCGGAGGTGCAAGCTACACAGGTGTGGGAATCGGACAAATAGCTTATATAGGGGAGGTGTATGCTTCGTTGGGTCGACTCCCCGGGTTGAGCGCACCGCGCCAACCTCAAAGACCCTACGGTATGGATGAAGTCGGAAGTTGGGTCCGATGACCGATTCGATATGTAGGCATACTCGCGAGGTCGGAATTTGGGTCCGATGACCTGCCATGTGCAGGAAGGCGAATGTTGGCACTGTGCGTTGCAAGGTGCGCACCAAGGCGCTGGTTCGGTCGTTGCAGGCGAGTTCGGAAGTTGGGGTCGATGTCCTGATCGGAGGTGCAAACTACACAGGTGTGGGAATCGGACAAATAGCTTATATAGGGGAGGTGTATGCTTCGTTGGGTCGACTCCCCGGGTTGAGCGCACCGCGCCAACCTCAAAGACCCTACGGTATGGATGAAGTCGGAAGTTGTGTCCGATGACCGATTCGATATGTAGGCATACTCGCGAGGTCGGAATTTGGGTCCGATGACCTGCCATGTGCAGGAAGGCGAATGTTGGGACTGTGCGTCGCAAGGTGCGCACCAAGGCGCTGGTGCCGTCGTTGCAGTCGAGTTCGGAAGTTGGGGTCGATGTCCTGGTCAGAGGTGCAAACTACACAGGTGTGGGAATCGGACAAATAGCTTATATAGGGGAGGTGTATGCTTCGATGGGTCGACTCCCCGGGTTGAGCGCACCGCGCCAACCTCAAAGACCCTACAGTATGGATGAAGTCGGAAGTTGGGTCCGATGACCGATTCGATACGTAGGCATATTGGCGAGGTCTGAATTTGTGTCCGATGACCTGCCATGCGCAGGAAGGCGGAATTTGGGTCCGATGACCGAGTTGATGGCGTGCCATGCGCAGAAAGGCGGAATTTGGGTCCGATGACCGAGTTGATGTTGATGGCCCGCCATGCACAGGAAGGCGGAATTTGGGTCCGATGACCGATTTGAAGGCGTGCCATGCGCAGAAAGGCGGAGTTTGGGTCCGATGACCGAGTTGATATTGATGGCCCGCCATGCGCAGGAAGGCGGAATTTGGGTCCGATGACCTGACATACGCATGGAGTCCGACTCGGGGGCCGATGTTCGATTCGATGACTTGCATTGTGGGTAAAGTCGGAAGTTGTGGTCTTTGACCCGATTCGATGACCAGACTTCGGCTGCTTGAGAATCGGACAAATAACTTATATAGGGGAGGTAGTGTTCTCGAGCATCCTCCCCCCGTGCCCGTTTATGTCGATTGATGCTGGTGCTCGACTGGTTGGAGCGCTCGGATGCAAAAATCTTGCACCAGGATTTATCGATTGTGATGGACACGGCAAGTCTCCTGATTGCTATGCAGGAGCTCATCGTGAATCTCTATGCGGCCTTGGTATGGACTCGACCTGCGGAATGGTTCGGCAATGGTAGTCGCTCCAACACGTCCTTGCAATGGCCACAGAGGTGATTCGACTAGAGCTCCAGTCTAGCTTTTGGGTTGCTTGGCGGACTGGTATAGCCGCGATCGAGTTCCGGCCATGAACGTTTTAGATAGCTCTTGGGCTTTCTGGGACGGAAGTCGGAAGTTTGGGCTGTTGTCCGATTTGATGACCATTCTTCGGATGTGTGAGAATCGGACAAATAACTTATATAGGGGACTGTGTTGTCTCACGCAGCCCCCTCCGTGCCCCTCTATCTCGACCGATGTTGGTGCTTGAAAGGGTTGGGATCGCTCGGATTTATAAACGTGCACCACCATTTGTCGAGTGTGAGGGACGCGGCAGGTCTCCTAAATGCTATACGGGCGCTCTCTGAGAATCTCTATCCGGCCTCGACACAGACTAGTCTTGCTGAATGGTTTGGCACTGGTAGTCGATCCAACACGTCGTTGTTGTGGCCGCCTAGGCGATTCGATTCGAGCCCCCGTCTAGCTTTTGGGTTGCTTGGCGGATTTTGCCCTATCCGCAAGTGAGCTCGGTCCCTAAACGTTCGAGAAACCCGATTGCTATGCGCCGACTCTCTTTCTTGCGAGCCTCCATCTAGCTTTTGGGTCTCTACGGAACGGAAGTCGGAATCTGGGACCGTTGTTTGATTCGACGAGGCAGACTACGGTTGTGCGAGAATCGGACAAATAACTTATATAGGGGAGGTGTTGACTGGAGCATTCTCCCCCGTGCCCCTCTAACTCGACCAATGCTGGCGCTCGAACGGTGGTAGCGCTCGGATTTTCGTTGAGCGCCAGCATTGGTCGATTTAGAGGGGCATGCGAGATTCCCGAATGCTATGCGAGGGCTCTAACGGAAATGTCTATTGGTTTCGGTATGGATGCAATTGCGAGTGGTTCGGCAAAGGTAGTCGTTCCGATGCGTCCATGTCGTGGCCAAATCGATAATTCGATTTGAGCCCTCGTATAGCATTTGGGTCTCTCGATGTGATTCCGCATTCCAGTCCCTTTGGGCACTGCTTGAGCCGCATCCCAGGGGGTTCCCTTCCCAATAATCTGCCTCGCAACCCGATTGCTATGCGGTGAGGCTCCTCGGCCGCCTCGGAACTATCTGTGTATCAGACGCATCGCGGGATAAGGGGTTGGCAACGGTAGTCGCCCCAAGCGCGTCCGATGCTTGGACCATTCCGAGGCGGCCCTGAAGCCTCTTCCGTCTAGCCGTTGGGTCCTTCTCGCCGCATCCCTTGCCTCGCACCCCGATTGCTATGCGGTGAGGCTCCTCGGCCGCCTTGGAACTATCTGTGTATCAGACGCATCGCGGGATAAGGGGTTGTCACTGGTAGTCGCCCCAAGCGCGTCCGATGCTTGGACCATTCCGAGGCGGCCCTGAAGCCTCTTCCGTCTAGCCGTTGGGTCCTTCTCGCCGCATCCCTCGACTCGCACCCCGATTGCTATGCGGTGAGGCTCCTCGGCCGCCTTGGAACTATCTGTGTATCGGACGCGTCGCGGGATAAGGGGTTGTCACTGGTAGTCGCCCCAAGCGCGTCCGATGCTTGGACCATTCCGAGGCGGCCCTGAAGCCTCTTCCGTCTAGCCGTTGGGTCCTTCTCGCCGCATCCCTCGCCTCGCACCCCGATTGCTATGCGGTGAGGCTCCTCGGCCGCCTTGGAACTATCTGTGTATCGGACGCGTCGCGGGATAAGGGGTTGTCACTGGTAGTCGCCCCAAGCGCGTGCGATGCATGGACCATTCCCAGGCGGCCCTGAAGCCTCTTCCGTCTAGCCGTTGGGTCCTTCTCGCCGCATCCCTCGCCTCGCACCCCGATTGCTATGCGGTGAGGCTCCTCGGCCGCCTTGGAACTATCTGTGTATCGGACGCGTCGCGGGATAAGGGGTTGTCACTGGTAGTCGCCCCAAGCGCGTCCGATGCTTGGACCATTCCGAGGCGGCCCTGAAGCCTCTTCCGTCTAGCCGTTGGGTCCTTCTCGCCGCATCCCTCGCCTCGCACCCCGATTGCTATGCGGTGAGGCTCCTCGGCCGCCTTGGAACTATCTGTGTATCGGACGCGTCGCGGGATAAGGGGTTGTCACTGGTAGTCGCCCCAAGCGCGTCCGATGCTTGGACCATTCCGAGGCGGCCCTGAAGCCTCTTCCGTCTAGCCGTTGGGTCCTTCTCGCCGCATCCCTCGCCTCGCACCCCGATTGCTATGCGGTGAGGCTCCTCGGCCGCCTTGGAACTATCTGTGTATCGGACGCGTCGCGGGATAAGGGGTTGTCACTGGTAGTCGCCCCAAGCGCGTCCGATGCTTGGACCATTCCGAGGCGGCCCTGAAGCCTCTTCCGTCTAGCCGTTGGGTCCTTCTCGCCGCATCCCTCGCCTCGCACCCCGATTGCTATGCGGTGAGGCTCCTCGGCCGCCTTGGAACTATCTGTGTATCGGACGCATCGCGGGATAAGGGGTTGTCACTGGTAGTCGCCCCAAGCGCGTCCGATGCTTGGACCATTCCGAGGCGGCCCTGAAGCCTCTTCCGTCTAGCCGTTGGGTCCTTCTCGCCGCATCCCTCGCCTCGCACCCCGATTGCTATGCGGTGAGGCTCCTCGGCCGCCTTGGAACTATCTGTGTATCGGACGCGTCGCGGGATAAGGGGTTGTCACTGGTAGTCGCCCCAAGCGCGTCCGATGCTTGGACCATTCCGAGGCGGCCCTGAAGCCTCTTCCGTCTAGCCGTTGGGTCCTTCTCGCCGCATCCCTCGCCTCGCACCCCGATTGCTATGCGGTGAGGCTCCTCGGCCGCCTTGGAACTATCTGTGTATCGGACGCGTCGCGGGATAAGGGGTTGTCACTGGTAGTCGCCCCAAGCGCGTCCGATGCTTGGACCATTCCGAGGCGGACCTGAAGCCTCTTCCGTCTAGCCGTTGGGTCCTTCTCGCCGCATCCCTCGCCTCGCACCCCGATTGCTATGCGGTGAGGCTCCTCGGCCGCCTTGGAACTATCTGTGTATCGGACGCGTCGCGGGATAAGGGGTTGTCACTGGTAGTCGCCCCAAGCGCGTCCGATGCTTGGACCATTCCGAGGCGGCCCTGAAGCCTCTTCCGTCTAGCCGTTGGGTCCTTCTTGCCGCATCCCTCGCCTCGCACCCCGATTGCTATGCGGTGAGGCTCCTCGGCCGCCTTGGAACTATCTGTGTATCGGACGCGTCGCGGGATAAGGGGTTGTCACTGGTAGTCGCCCCAAGCGCGTCCGATGCTTGGACCATTCCGAGGCGGCCCTGAAGCCTCTTCCGTCTAGCCGTTGGGTCCTTCTCGCCGCATCCCTCGCCTCGCACCCCGATTGCTATGCGGTGAGGCTCCTCGGCCGCCTTGGAACTATCTGTGTATCGGACGCATCGCGGGATAAGGGGTTGTCACTGGTAGTCGCCCCAAGCGCGTCCGATGCTTGGACCATTCCGAGGCGGCCCTGAAGCCTCTTCCGTCTAGCCGTTGGGTCCTTCTCGCCGCATCCCTCGCCTCGCACCCCGATTGCTATGCGGTGAGGCTCCTCGGCCGCCTTGGAACTATCTGTGTATCGGACGCGTCGCGGGATAAGGGGTTGTCACTGGTAGTCGCCCCAAGCGCGTCCGATGCTTGGACCATTCCGAGGTGGACCTGAAGCCTCTTCCGTCTAGCCGTTGGGTCCTTCTCGCCGCATCCCTCGCCTCGCACCCCGATTGCTATGCGGTGAGGCTCCTCGGCCGCCTTGGAACTATCTGTGTATCGGACGCGTCGCGGGATAAGGGGTTGTCACTGGTAGTCGCCCCAAGCGCGTCCGATGCTTGGACCATTCCGAGGCGGCCCTGAAGCCTCTTCCGTCTAGCCGTTGGGTCCTTCTCGCCGCATCCCTCGCCTCGCACCCCGATTGCTATGCGGTGAGGCTCCTCGGCCGCCTTGGAACTATCTGTGTATCGGACGCGTCGCGGGATAAGGGGTTGTCACTGGTAGTCGCCCCAAGCGCGTCCGATGCTTGGACCATTCCGAGGCGGACCTGAAGCCTCTTCCCTCTAGCCGTTGGGGCTTTCTCGCCGCATCCCTCGCCTCGCACCCCGATTGCTATTCGGTGAGGCTCCTCGGCCGCCTTGGAACTATCTGTGTATCGGACGCATCGCGGGATAAGGGGTTGGCAGTGGTAGTCGCCCCAAGCGCGTCCGATGCTTGGACCATTCCGAGGCGGCCCTGCAGCCTCTTCCGTCTAGCCGTTGGGGCCATCTCGCTGCATCCCCCACCTCGCACCACGATTGCTATGCGGTGAGGCTCCTTGGCCGCCTCGGAACTATCTGTGTATCGGACGCATCGCGGGATAAGGGGTTGTCACTGGTAGTCGCCCCAAGCGCGTCCGATGCTTGGACTATTCCGAGGCGGCCCTGCAGCCTCTTCCGTCTAGCCGTTGGGGCCATCTCGCCGCATCCCCCAGCTCCTCGGCCGCCTCGGAACTATCTGTGTATCGGACGCATCGCGGGATAAGGGGTTGGCAGTGGTAGTCGCCCCAAGCGCGTTCGATGCTTGGACTATTCCGAGGCGGCCCCGCAGCCTCTTCCGTCTACCCTTTGGGGCCATCTCGCCGCATCCCTCGCCTCGCACCCCGATTGCTATGCGGTGAGGCTCCTCGGCCGCCTGGGAACTATCTTCGTATCGGATGCATCGCGGGATAAGGGGTTGTCACTGGTAGTCGCCCCAAGCGCGTCCGATGCTTGGACTATTCCGAGGCGGCCCTGTGGCCTCTTCCGTCTAGCCGTTGGGGCCATCTCGCCGCATCCCTCACCTCGCACCCCCATTGCTATGCGGTGAGGCTCCTCGGCCGCCTTGGAACTGTCTTCGTATCGGAAGCATCGCGGGATAAGGGGTTGTCACTGGTAGTCGCCCCAAGCGCGTCCGATGCTTGGACTATTCCGAGGCGGCCCTGCAGCCTCTTCCGTCTAGCCGTTGGGGCCATCTCGCCGCATCCCCCACCTCGCACCCGGATTGCTATGCGGTGAGGCTCCTCGGCCGCCTTGGAACTATCTTCGTATCGGACGCATCGCGGGATAAGGGGTTGTCACTGGTAGTCGCCCCAAGCGCGTCCGATGCTTGGACTATTCCGACGCGGCCCTGTGGCCTCTTCCGTCTAGCCGTTGGGGCCATCTCGCCGCATCCCCCACCTCGCACCCCGATTGCTATGCGGTGAGGCTCCTCGGCCGCCTTGGAACCATCTTCGTATCGGACGCATCGCGGGATGAGGGGTTGTCACTGGTAGTCGCCCCAAGCGCGTCCGATGCTTGGACCATTCCGAGGCGGCCCTGAAGCCTCTTCCGTCTAGCCGTTGGGGCCTTCCCGCCCCATCCCTCGCCTCGCACCCCCGATTGCTATGCGGTGAGGCTCCTCGGCCGCCTTGGAACCATCTGTGTATCGGACGCATCGCGGGATAAGGGGTTGGCACTGGTAGTCGCCCCAAGCGCGTCCGATGCTTGGAGCATTCCGAGGTGGCCCTGAAGCCTCTTCCGTCTAGCCGTTGGGGCCTTCCCGCCCCATCCCTCGCCTCGCACCCCGATTGATATGCGGTGAGGCTCCTCGGCCGCCTTGGAACTATCTGTGTATCGGACGCATCGCGGGATAAGGGGTTGGCACTGGTAGTCGTCCCAATCGCGTCCGATGCTTGGACCATTCCGAGGCGGCCCTGCAGCCTCTTCCGTTTAGCCGTCGGGGCCTTCCCGCCGCATCCCTCGCCTCGCATCCCGATTCCTATGCGGTGAGTCTTCTCGGCCGCCGCGGAACTATACCTGTTATTGCTACTGCATCCTTCGGCTGGTAACCTCCTCTGCCGCCTTGGAACGTTCTCTTTGTCGGACGCGTCGCGGGATAAGGGGTTGGCACTGGTAGTCGCCCCAAGCGCGCCCGATGCATAGACCGCTCCGAGTTGACCTTGCTTTCAGCCTCTCACATGCATAGACCTCTCTGAGTCGACCCTGCAGCCTCTCACGTTTAGCCTTTGGAATCTCGCCTCACAACATGATTGCTATCCTTGATGCATCCCTTGCCTCGAGCCCTGATTGCTTTCTTGGCTGCATCCCTCCTCTCCTCACAGCCCGGTTGTCATCACTGCTTCATCCGTCGCTTCATGCATTCTGGCTGCTGGGCCCTTCCCACCGCACACCTCGATTGCTATCTCTTCTGCATCACACACCCCGATTGCTATCTCTGCTACATCCCTCGGCTCTCACTTCTGCATCCTTCGCCTCCCACCTCGATTGCTATCAATGCTGCATCCGTAACCTCACACCCCGATTGCTATGCGGGGAGGCTCCTTGGCCGCCTTGGAAATTTCTGTGTGTCGGACGCACCGCGGGATAAGGGGTTGGCACTGGTAGTCGCCCCAAGTGCGCCCGATTCTTAGACCGCTTCGAGGTGACCTCGTAGCCTCTTTCGTCCAGGCTTCCTGCCTTCAACGCCCTTTTTACACCTCGATTGCTATGCGCGGGCTCGTTGGCGTCTATCACCTCTCTGCGAAGAGTGGCACGATGATTGTTGGGGTAAATCGTAGCAGTCCGATCTCTGGCCTTGGGCCATTGTGAGGGCTGATCGATTTCCTGTGCGCATCTCGTGTTCGCCCAGTAACAGACTCGACGACTTGTAATCGGTCTTGTTCCCGATTGTTCCTGGAGGTAGTCTTCGGAACTCTTGGATTTGACCTGTCACTCGAACTGTCCTCTTCCGAGGATGCTTGTGTGTGTGTGCTTGTGCCATTTCCTTGGCGGTATTAACGAGATATTAAAGAGCGGAGTGAGCGCCTCGCCCAGCTATGTTTGGGGCTCTCACTCCCTTACCCGGTGTGCGACCGCTTTGCACGTAGGTTGCGGAGCATCGCGACTCTTTCGATGTTTGGCGGTTGTCTTCCGGTGATGCGTTGGTCCCGAAGTGCACGTTACTAGCATTTCTGCCATTGTTCTCGATCTTTGGCACGTTCCTTCGTTGCAATTGGATATATATCTCCGTTTATACGC